>NC_028360.1:16352175-16355478 GCF_000741045.1 Vigna radiata var. radiata
AGGCTCAAAAAGGTTTAACAAATGAAGCACAGTGTTACAAGGTTGGCTATCTGGCCAAGTAGCTGCGTAATCAATATCAAACAGGGCCTTTTTCATCCTTAACCAAAGTGTGTGTACGTAGAATCAAACTTATGCAAAAACCAATTCCATATCCAGACAACTTTTTATCTCTCAATCAGTAGCTCTCAACACTCACAGATCTGGTTATATTCCAACACACAGATAAATTCTGAAACACAGTAACCACACATACAAGTTATCATCCTCAAGAACCACATAACACAATCAGAAAATGCATAGTCATTAAATCAAAAACATCAAAGTCAAAGTCTTTACAACCTAAACACAAACAGTAACAGAGTTCCACAACAACTAGACTGAACATAAAAACATAACATAACATAAAACAGGCAACATGAAGAGCATCTGTCCATCAGCTCTCTACCACGACCCATCTGGTCCAGATCTCCAATGGCTGTGCTGTGTGTGCTGACTCTGCTGCATCCACCTCGGGTCCGGCTCCTCTGTCTCCTCATGACCCTCATCATCAGCCGTCATGTCCTCATGCTGATACTCTGTCCGTGGTGCTGTCGTATATGCTGGGAAAGCTCTTCCCCACCTAGACTCAGGCCTGTCCTCAGGCCAAGGAATGTGCTCAAGGAACTGGTCGCCATTCATCACAGAATCTTCAGGAATGCCAGGTGTACCTAATGAAAGCTGGTACATGCTATCCTGCAAAGAAACCTGTCCCTGTCGCATAGTGTAGCACCAGTCTCGAATATCCTCCATCCTCGCCANACTCTGNATCATATAATCAGTATGTAGATCAGANGNNGNAGCAGTATGGGAGGAGGTGGGTGGCCTAGCNGCNCGTCTGCGTGGAGGAGGAACTGGAGGAGGGGCATCAGTGGCAGACGACTCCCCTCTGTTAACACAGTTACGGTCAAAAAATCTTTTGTTGAGAGGAGGCTGCAGTTTCAATGTAATATCCGATACCCCTGCAACTCCATTTGCTTTACATAAAGCAGTCACCAAGGCAGGGAATCCTAGTTTGCAGGAGTCATTATTTGCCATCAATGAGAGCTCCTGAGAGATGAATGCTCCTATATCCATACTGATACCAGTCATAATCCCATAAATCAAGTAGGAACGCTCCAAGTTGATGTCAGAGGTGTGGGAGTTGGGACAGATGTTGGTGAAAGAAAAAGTACTCCAGATTGTGGCCACCGAGTTTAAATGCTTTCTCAATATTCTCACAGGTGTGCCACTAGTCCCAAGCTGGTATCCATAGCCAGGTAGACAAAGTGTGGAAGCTATCAAGTCATGATCAGGATGACCGAACATGAACGTGCCAAGTGGGCACGGAAGAAACATCAATGTGTGCAGCAGCCTATTTAAGGCTTTCCGGTCATAACGAATGAGCTTCCCACGCACTGTAGAAGCTCTAGTGCTGGGAGTCTGAACTTGTTCTGGATCCCAAGCGTTTGCATAAAATTCTTTCACCAAGACCTCATCAATTTCATCTGGAAGGTTGGCTAACAAGTGATTCCATTTTCTCCTTGCCAACTCTTCCGAGATGTGGTCATATTCCCCCGGTTTCAGTTTTATCCTCCTCTCAGGCAAGAGTCCTCTGCCCATAATATTCTGATTAAACCTCTCCTGGGCAATCTCTGACACAAACCTGTTCTGATCAAAATTGAGAACCAGGTTCTCATCTTGTTGGACAGCAGGCTGTGATCTAGATGAGGATCCTTTTGTGGCCTTCCTCTTCTTTTGGTATGCAGTGGGAACATGGTATGTGTTTTTGGGAGGCATCATCTGCAAAACACAAACACAGAGCAAGCCATTTTGGAAGCAAGAGTCAGAATTTTCAAAAGAGTTGTGCGCTGTGCGAATATGTCCTGACAGAGGACTTTCGCTATGCGACCTGTTTCGCTCAGTGCCCTCTAGACAATTCGCTGTGCGCACACAGAGTTGTGCGCTCTGCGACAGCGATTGAAGAAAGATTTTCAGAACAAGTTCTCGCTATGCGAAGGCAGTCGCTGCGCGAGAAGCAAAATTTCGCTGTGCGACTTTTGTCGCTATGCGAGAATAGCATTACAGAGACCATTCGCTGTGCGACAATGGTCGCTTAGCGAGAATCAGAATTATTTTGAAAACCCGACAGGATTCGCTGTGCGACAATGGCAAAGAGATGGAAAATATTTTATGCAAAGATCCTATATTCAACATGGATTACGTTCGCACAGCGAATCCTATCTCTAACACAACGACTTCACATAGACCAGAATCACCAAACATGGACAGACAGATTCCCAATCATGCAACCCATAACCTAATCTAAACATTGAACAAGAAAGAACAATGAAGAACAGAGAGAAAACTAACCTAATGAGTGTGCATGGAATGTGAGCAAAGATGAGTTGAGAAAGATTTCAAGCACTTACTTGAGCAGATTCCGAGAAATGTTTATGGTGCAATGTAGGAAAAGGAAAATGTGAAGGGGTTAGGAGAAGATGATGTGCGTAGAGAAAGAGATGAAAAGGTGGTAAAAGTGAGATGGAAAGAAGAGGGGGAGTTTTAAAACTGTAACTCCCTTCAGACTGGATTCGCCTAGCGCACCAGGTTCTGTGCGCTATGCGAATCTGAGTGCATTAACTGCACTTCTCTGACGTTTTGATTTTTTTATTAATTTTTTTTTGGATTTTTAACTCCTTTCGCTGAGCGCACCATGGTCTGTGCGCTATGCGAATGAATGTTTTTTTTTTTTTTTTTATATAGCAAGAAATTCGCCGAGCGCACCAGATAGGGCGCGTTGTGCGAATCAGCACCAATCAACACACTTTCCAGAATTAATTCGCAGAGCGCACCTCAGCTGTGCGCTTTGCGAATTAGCTTGAAAACTTCTCTTTCGCTCTGCACAGAATTTCGCAGAGCGAATCTATCAATTTATCTTCAAATTATCTTTGCTCGCTTAGCCACTCCATTTCACTATGCGAATCACTCTCCAGAGAAAATTAAAATTTTAGATGCACAGCACAAAGTGTGCGCTGTGCGAATTTCAGTTTAATGCCAAATTATTTTTCTCTTTCGCAGAGCGAATGGTGTGCGCTATGCGAGTAAAGCTTCTAAATTCACTCTCATGCCTTATCAACTTTTCCTCTCCACACTCAACTCACGATCATAAGAACAAAAACACAACAAAGATTAAACACAAATATATACAAACCTGTGCTAGGGTGCCTCCTAGCAAGCGCTTCTTTAACGTCACTAGCTTGACCCAGAATCTCATGGCTCAGACAA
>NC_028360.1:16358258-16361235 GCF_000741045.1 Vigna radiata var. radiata
TGATTTAACTTTCTGTAATCAATACACATTCTCCATCCTGTGACTGTTCTTGTTGGAATTAATTCATTTTTCTCATTTTGAACAACAGTCATACCCCCTTTTTTTGGAACAACATGCACAGGACTAACCCAAGCACTGTCAGATATAGGATATATCATCCCTGCTTCAAGCAATTTTAGCACTTCTTTTCTCACCACTTCTTTCAACGTAGGATTCAACCTCCTCTGTGGTTGTGCTATGGGTTTATAGTCCTGTTCCATCATGATTCTATGCATGCAGTAGGTTGGACTTATACCTTTTAGATCAGAGATGTGCCAACCTATTGCCTTTTTGTTCTCTTTCAAAATTTTTACCAGTTTTTCCTCCTCACTGTTTGATAGAGAATTGCTTATGATCACTGGCTTCTTAGAATTTTCCTCTAGAAACACATACTTGAGATGATCAGGAAGCATTTTCAATTCCTTCTTGTCCTGATCATCTAAGTCAGCNTTTTCCAATTTTTCCACTTTCACCTCAGTGGAATTTTCTTCTTTCAAATTTTCCAGATGTTGTGAAATCTCCTGTACTTTAGATTCTTCTTCATCAGTGAGCTNTTCGCATGCATCCACCAACACACGCTCTAAAGGGGATTTCACATACATCTGGCTTCTTACATTCTCAATCACATCATCCAAAACTTCCACTCTGAAACAGTTTCCTCTATCCCTGGGGTGTTGCATTGCTTCTACAATATTGAAAGTTACAGTCTCATCATGCAACCTCACCTTTAGATGACCGTCATCAACATCAATGATAACTCTAGCAGTTTTCATAAATGGTCTACCCAATATGAGGGGGACTTCANTATCCTCCTCCATGTCAAGAATAACAAAATCCACTGGAAAAGTGAATTTGTCAACTTTCACCAAAACATCTTCAATAACTCCAAATGGGTACTTTACAGACCTATCTGCTAGTTGAAGAGTCATCCTAGTTGGTTTTACTTCCATGTCCCCTATCTTCTTTAACATAGACAAGGGCATTAAATTTATGCTTGCCCCTAAGTCTATCAACGCTTTTCCAATGGGGAGCTTTCCAATAGCACATGGAATAGTAAAGCTTCCAGGGTCTTTGAATTTAGGTGGTATAAGTTTTTGGATGATGGCACTACAATTCCCTTGCACCTCAATTGTTTCTTCCTCAATATACTTTCTTTTTTTGGTCAACAGATCTTTCATGAATCTAGCATATGAGGGCATCTGTTGAAGTGCTTCTGAAAAGGGAATTGTGATTTCCAGTTTGTTGAAGAGAGCCATAAATTTTGAAAATTGACTTTCCTTATCCTTTCTTGAAAAAGTTTTTGGATAAGGTAAATGAGTCACAACCTGTTTTTCTTTTTGGCTCTCTTCCTCTTCCTTCTTTTTGTTCTCTTCTTCTTCAACGCTCTCTTCCTCCTGTTCTTTCTGATCATCATTTAATTTTTCCTTTATATCATCCTTCTTCATAATTGCGCTTTCTAACACTTTACCGCTCCTTGTAGTGATAGCTTTGCAATGCTCTTTTGGATTTGGTTCAGTGTTAGCCCCAAACGTATTCACAGGCTTATCTTCTAATCTCTTGGCCATTTGACCCATTTGAAATTCTAAATTTTTTATCGAAGCATCTGTGCTCTTTTGGGTTGATAAGGTCATCTGCATGAACTATTGAAGAGTTTCTTCCAGTTTTGAGATCCTATCAGTGGATGGTTGGTGAAACTGTGGAGGTGGTGGTCTACTGGAACTAGCCTGACCCATGCTAGGATGAGGTCTCCATCCTGGATTATAATTTCCATAATTTCCTTGACGGCCTTGATTTCCCATATAATTTACCTCTTCCTTTGCATTGGTTAGAATAGCACACTCTCCATTTTGGTGCTCTCCACCACACAGTTCACATCCTTGCACAGTATGTTGGGCCTGTGATACATTTTGGGGTTGCATTTGTGAAACCTTTTTCATCAGAGACTCAAGCTGTTGAGTAATGATTTTGTTTTGGGCAAGTAAGGCATCTTGGGATTGCAACTCAAACATTCCCCTCTTATAGTTTTGCCCTCTCTCACTTGAAACGTCATTATCACTGGATGCCATATTTTCAATAATCCTATGAGCTTCATCAGGTGTTTTCAACCTAATGTTCCCTCCTGCTGAAGCATCCAACATCAACTTTGTGTGAGATTTTAATCCTCCCAAAAAGAGGTTTAATTGAGTGGGAACGTCAAACCCATGAATGGGAGTCTTTCTAAGCAACCCCTTGAACCTGTCCCATGTCTTGCCCAAAGTCTCATCAGGTTCTTGTTGGAAGGATGATATCTCCTGCTTGCCTTTATTTATCTTTGATTGAGGGAAATATTTTTGTAAAAACTTTGCCACCACGTCATCCCAATCTGTCAGACTTTCCTCTGGAAATGAATTTAACCATTTATTTGCCTCTCCAGCCAGAGAGAATGGGAACAGACTAAGTCTGATTGCCTCATCTGACACATTCAACATCTTCACAGTATTGCAATATTGATTGAACGTTGTCAGATGATCATAGGGATTTTCGTGTGACAGTCCTGANAATGGGTTACTTTGAACAAGGTGAATTAATGATGGCCTCATTTCCATATTAGGTGCAATCACCACAGGTTTGGCTATACTGTTGAAAGATGCAGGTGCAGCCACTGACGCAAAATCTGCCAAAGTACGCATATCCCTTTGTTCATTGTCCCTATTTCCCTCCATATCTTTGTCCTCTTGATCAGATGAAGAAAGAGTGTTTGAAGTAGCAGATAAACTAGCTTCTTTTTTTCTGTTTTCTCTTNGACGCCTACTATTATTTCTACGGGCAGTCCTTTCGATCTCAGAATCAAACAATAAATTCTCAGATTTTGTTCTGCTTCTCATGCAGAACAAAAATCTCTACAGATCAGCCCACAGAAATAATACAGGAACAAAACAACACAATATATACAGATATA
>NC_028360.1:16361760-16416487 GCF_000741045.1 Vigna radiata var. radiata
AAAATTTAGCCTATCCTAGACATCACAAACGTACTCAGTTTTGCAATTCCTTGCATCACGTGTAGTCTTGATGTCTTCAGATAGTCTTCTCAGCGTCTTCAATGGTCTTCAGAGGTCTCTCCAATTTTTCTTCTGTGTCTGCTGATAAACTTCCTCTCTGTCACGTATCATTAAGAGCCNGTTAATTTTTCAGTAACTTGCACCATTCGCTCAGCGCACAGGAGCAGATTCGCTATGCGAATAAATTTTATTTATGCAGCTAAACTGCTGTAATTCGCTCAGCGCACAGCCTCAGGTGCGCTTTGCGAATTTGCAAGTTTTTCTCTTTTCTGCTGTAATTCGCTTAGCGAACCAATACTGGTGCGCTTAGCGAATTATTGACTTTTGCTCCTCCAAATTGGTTGATTCGCTCAGCGAACCAATAATGGTGCGCTGTGCGAATGTGTTCCTCTGGCCCTGCGAATTTTTGCTGGCTTTGCGAGAATTGGCTGTCAACTTCACATTTATGCAACTTTTCCTGAACAATAATTTACGAAACACTCTGCTACAAATTACAACTTTTCACTGAGTAAAAACATGAATAATTACATGATTAAGGTAATTTATAAGTGTAAAAATATTTATTTTTCACACTTATCAAAATATATATATATATATATATATATATATATATATTATTTATTCATTTGTATTGTATTTTATAAATACTCTTTTATTAAAATAACTTTATATATATTTTGAAAGTTGTATCATTGAAATATTTATAAAGTATTGTAAATACATATTATATGTTTAAGTGATTGTCTATTACTTAATACATAATTTTAATAATTTAAGTTAGTACTTATTAAAATGGATGCTACAATTTTGAAAATTATAAATATTTAAAATAACATAGTTTTATTATTCCATTAATAGCACGAGTTATTTGTTTAGTCATGGAAGTCCTTTGTCTTTCTTCCAACAGTAGAGGAGATAACTTTTTAGATTAATTATTCTTAATAATATATAACAAAAGGCACTCGTCAAAGAATAAACAGTGATTTGGATAAAGTTGGCCTATTAAATATTATAATTATATTCATAACGTAATGCTGCAATAATTGAACCGAAACATTTCCTGAAAGTCACAAATACCCTAGACCCTAGCAGCATTTGCTGTGCAGTCTTTTCTCAAGATAATAATAATAATAATAATAATATTTGTATCATAATGTTTTAAAACAATAAAAAAAAAAACAAATAATTAAATAATAATTCAGCTTCGAGTATCTTTAAAAAAAAAAAATCTTTTAACAATTATTTATTTTTGACAATATATATATATAATAATTTATGATTTATTTATTTTAAATATTTTTTTAAATATAAATTTAAATATATCAATAAAATAATAATATGTATTCTATTGTTAAAAAATTATTAAAAAGATTATCACGTTGAAGATGAAAGGGATAGTGATGAAGGGAATCTTTTGATTGAATCCCTTAAAGAACGAAGGACCATAGTTGTTGGCTATCAACTACCTCACTACCTCATCTTTCAAATCCTAAATCAACTTACATTACGACAAATCCATCCCACAACAATGTCTGAATTCCACATGTAAAATACCCATTTTAATTATATTATTTATTTATTTTATTCAATTTGTTTCAACATGTTTAATTAAATATCCTAATTGAGAAAATGTCGCATTGTATTTTTCTTCCAATTAAAAATATTACTGATTTAACAATCAAAGAGTTATTAAACAAATTCCAAGATCATAACTTCAATATTATATGCACATTAAATATATAAGATTAATCAATTTCATTGCATAAGGTATCTATTTGTATAAAAAACAATTATAACTAAGTAAATGAACTTAACTCATGAATAACACTTTAACAATGGGCAATATAGTGTTAGGATAAAAATGTCTACAGTTATAAATGATAATGATACAACAGGTGGTTAGTTACTAGAACTAAAATATGAAACGAATAAATAATTGGAAATTGTAAATAAAAAAATACCTAAAGAAATGTGGAATGTTAACTTTAATGTATTTTTGAAAAACCAATAAATGCAATAAAATTTCATTTTGCATGTATTTTATGCATACATCGTAATATATATCACGTAATTAGTATTCATCTGTATAATAAGGATACTATTAGTAAAGTGGTATTTTTAAAGTGTTCCTGAAGTTTGAAAATAATAATTATATAAAATTTATTTAAAAAAAAAACTTACAATAAAAATTCGATATATAAAAATTGAAAGTACAGTAAATATGATTTTGTTAATATTTAAACAATTTTGCTAAAATACAAAAAACATATTTGTAATAAATCCTACTTTATTTAAAAAAGTGGAAAGGAAACACATCTATTTTGTACGGTTGTATATCTGTGATTTTTTTTAATTCAAATGATATAATTATTTTAAAGATATATTTTAAAAAAAATATTTAAATTTTTTAAAATATGTATTATTTATCTTAAGTGAAGAAGTTATGTATTATATTTAACGAAATATTTTTTACTTATTAGGGATATTTTAAATAAAACTATTTTTATTCATTAAAAGATAAAATTGTTTAATTAAAGAAATAAAAAATTCCGTGAATTCTTTTATGTACCGGTATAAATTAACAAAGAATGAAATTATTTAATAAAAAGTTACATGCTAAAAGAATTACATCTTTTATATAATAGTATAAATTTTAAAAGAAGGGTTGATATATACTTGAAAATATGTTTCCATTCGGATTGATAAAATCAGATGATATTAAAGTGTCAGGTGTCAGAAAATTTTATTTGTAAGAATTATTGACAGCAAAATTTTCGATAGAAATAGCAATGCAGTGGTAACAGAAACAGAATAAAAGAACACAAGACAAAAAAATGAGCCCATAAAAAGAATTAAAGCCCAATTTTTTAGTTTAGAAAATATTTTTAGTGTGTTGATCCCAGCATTTCTTTTTACACCTTCAACTTTTACAAAAATTCCACAACTAACCTATTTAAAATATATTTTCAATCCAAAAAATTGAGTAGTTTTAATAAGTAACCCCGGTGAATCCATTTTGTAATTTTTGTAGGGTTGTAAATCTCCTAGAACAAGTACTGTTAAATGTTTATATGTACAACTTATTATAAATATAGAATTGATTTAATATTCGTTTTAGTCTATGTAAGTTTTGTTTAAAACGATTATTAACTTTTTCGAGTGTTCAAAATGGTCATAACTTTTATAATATTTATTCAATATGGTCTTTTTTCATGGCAGTGTATAACTTTTATAAATCGTTAAAGACATAATGTCACAGTGAGCCATTAGTTCTAGCGTTCCCGTCACATCATTTCATATTCTTTCTAATATCCTCGACTCCATCGTCGTCGCATCACTGGTCATCAAATTTTTCTTTCCAACCACTACGTCGTCGCAACGCACCACCATAATTTTCTGCGTACTACCAACCTGTATACAGAAACCTAAATTGTAAACCTTAATATGCAAACAGAAATTCAAATTGCGAACCCTAAACTACAAACAGAAACCCAAGTCGAGAACCCCAATCTGCAAAGCGAAATCCAAATCACAAAAACATAAATCTCTACCACAGATCTTGCACCTTCATCACCAAAAACCTGAAAAGTTGCTCGCAATTTAAGGTTTTTTTTTTTTGTTTTGTGATGTCGTGGTTTTATTTCGTTGCAGGTTTCTATATGCAATGAAAGGTGATTCACAATTATGAACAAATTTGGATATCTGGCAGTTGCGCGACGACTTCTCTTTGTTCTTTTGTAAATTTGTGGTAATGAAAGTGCGAGATCTGCATGAAAATTTAAGCTTTTGTGATTTGGTTTTCGCTTTGTAAATTAAGATTCACAATTTGGATTTTTGTTTGCATATTTTTTATTTATTTTTAGATTGGTGATACGAAGAAGAAGAGGATGATACATTATAGTATCATAGTGGTGGAAGAGAGAGTTTGGTGACTGATAATACAACATATGGATGAAGAACAAAAAGATGAAATTATTTAATAAAAAGATACATGAGAGGCTACAAAAATTTACATATTTTATATAGTAGTGTAAATTTTTAAAGAAGCATTGATATATGAGTGAAAATGTGTTTCCATTGGAATGTTGATAAAATCAAATGAATTAAAAATGTCAGGTGACAGAAATAAGAATGTCAGGTGTCAGAAATAATTTTGTCAAAAACATTTTTTTAAAGAAGTGAAGTACTGATAGCAAAATTGTGGATAGAAATAGCAATGTCCTTGTTGGTAGTGAGAAAGAGAAGAAATGTTGTTTCTTCTTGCACCTCCACACATTTTTTCCTTCACCATTACATTTTTTTGAAATTTCAAAATTATTTTTTATAATTCAAAAATCCTACATCTCATTTTTTTTTGTGATATTTGTTAAATTTTTTTTTAAGAATTTCGAAATTTATTGAAACTTAAAACTTTTTAAATAAATTTTGAAAATCATTAAAAAAAATTTAAAAATTTCAATAAACTTTGAAATTTGTTAAATAAAAAATCTTTTAATAAATTTTAAAATCTATTAAAAGAAATATAATCTTAAAAGTTATTTTTTAAATATAAAGATGGATGAAAATATGTGTGGAGATGCAAAGAGGGTTTAGAAGAAGAGAGCGCATGACAAAGAAATGAAGTCCATTAGAAGAATTAAAGCCCAATTTTTCAGTTTGAAAAAAAAAAACTTTTATAATCTGAATTGTGTACTCCTACCATGATAGGCTCAATCACTGCTCTCTAAAAGAAAAAAAAAAGTGCATTAAATTAAATTGTCTTCAGAAAAGAGCATTCTGAAAACCTTATTCTCAAAATAAAATTGGTCATAACCATTCAACAAGTGGAGAAAACATTTATTGGGTGTAATAAATAATTAGTTAAAGTATGGTCAGAAGGTGTTTGCTTTACCCAAACCCATATAAAGAAGAGCATTTATTTATCCACCTTTTTTCCTTTCTGTTTCCCATAAAACTTGCATTTTCTAAATTATTCCTCATTAAAAATACAGTAAAAATCTTTATACATTTTAGCATAGCAGGAATCTGGAACGCATGATGCCTGTTTCAATTCCCTGCGCTGCTATGCTACTTTTACATTGCATAATTAACAAATGAATAATGATAGTTAAATAATTTTTTTTATAATATTTGAACATCATTTACGTGTCATTATGTAATTGATTAATGGTGAGATTTATAATTATTATTATTATTAATTATGGAATAATTTTAAACTAATCATATAATGACACGTAAATTATATTCAAAAATAATGTCAATAAAATATTATCTAAGCATCACTATCCTTATAAGAAGAAAATAAGACTTGTCTCTTTTCGTATCTTCTGGCAATCCTGTGCTATCTCGTCCTTTACTTCATAACTAAATAACCCAACATGTGAGACTATGCAGGAATTGATCATGGCTAAAATAGGTTGTGCAGCAATTTCTGATACCTAATATAGATATACATAAACGTATCTAAAAGGGATATAAGTCATGAAAAGGTAGAACAAAGTGCAATAAAATTGTGACGAATGAGTGAATAGGAGCACAGTACATTATCCAAAAGCATGGTCTGTTGCATCAGTCAAAGCTTTCAAAGCCTGCAAATTTCACCTTTGCCGAGGAATCTTGTTATTGGACCGAATGGAACGCCGACTACAAAGATGCTCCAAAAACGATGCGATGCAGAAGTAGCAGAGCAGCGTAGGGAATTTAAGAGGGTATCATGCATTCCGGATTCCCGATTCTCCTCAGTCAAAATCATAGCTTTTGGATTGTAACTTGTAACGGTTACCATCTATATATTTCTCAAGAAAGAATCATGTTTTAAAATATATATTTTTAGATTAAATTTTTTTTTTTAAAAATACTTTTATATTTTGGATTGAGTATTTTTGAAAGTATTTTTATATTTGAAAAAATAATTTCTAAAAAAAATGTACAATTTTTATTATATTTTGAATGAAGGACAATTTGAAAATTGTAACTTTAAGTGTATGGGAAAATTTCAGAAACTTTTAGTTTTGGGACTTAAACCCTCGTAATTCATAGTAAAATAATTATTAAAAAAATTCTTATTACATAGATAATGCAAAAACATTAATGAATATCTTTTTAAATAATAAGAAGTATGTTATTAGATATAATTATAGGTATTTTTAAATATATTTTCATGGCACAAATCCATTCTTTCATCTTACACTACACAAATTCGCACTTTCATGCACAAATTTGCTCAAATTGAAAAGAGTAAACAGCATCAAATTTCTAAAATTAGCATTTTTAATTTAATTTTCATTATTAAAAATAAATTTAAAAATGATAAATCACCCAACAGTAATATATATATATATATATATATATGAAAACCTTAAAAAAAATAAGAATTAAAAAATAATGAGTTATAATATACTTATTAAAGTCTCTTTTGACACTTTTAATTTTAATGTATATATTTAAACTATTACAATATTTTAACCAAGAATATGAAATTACATCAAACACATTTTTCCAATAAACCAAAATAAAGAAGTGAAAAGAAAGTTTACAAAACAATAAAACAAAATACACAAATATCATCTAATACAAAAGAAAAAGTAAACGGCCAAGTCCAGATTATATAGACATCTATAGTCTTGGTCTATTTTTTTTCATATAACATGGTCATAGAGAAAAAATTTAATTAAACAATGGTTATAAACAAAGATTTTGATAAACTTTTAAAAAAAAATCCTGCAAAAGTAATTGGAAAATTTTGAAAATAACAGTTTCCTTATAAAAAAAAAAAACACTTTAGCTTCCTATAGAATGTTGTCTGTACCTAAAGTTTTAAAGAACAAATTGAACTACCACACCACAAACAATTTTTTCTCTCAAAAACCCTAAAAATCAATACTTCATTATCAAACTCTAAATAGAAAAATTATACTTTCTTATACATACAAAAGAATGAGAATGACTCGTTTAAAGAACATTCATAATTTTTCTTTACTTCTTCTTATCAGTTTGTGAGAATAACAAAAGAATTAGAGGTATGTCTATTAACACTTAAATTGGTAGAGTTCAATAATGAATATAACAGGTTTCCTTAGACAGTGACATGGGAAGACTTCCAATAAAAGAAAGAAGATGAAATAAAGAATAAACAAAAATTCGATCTATTTATTGAAAAAAAAAATTAAGTTGAACATCAGAGAAGAAAACATGCATGCATGCTGGCCAAAGAATTAGATTTAAGGTTGTTGAAAGCTAAACTCCATCGTGTTTCACATTATCATTGACATAAGTTTGAATATATTACATGTCATTAAATAGTACGATAATGTAATCTTATAACAAAATTGAATGAAAATAAATTATTAAAAATTTAAGTGTGAGTCAAAGTTTTAAGATAAAAATAAAAAAGAAAAACACTTTATAAAAATGAAAAACGCATATATACATATAAGTTATTTTTATTACTAAGAGGTAGTTTAGAATGATATAAAAACAAATTCGTGAATACTTAATAAAAAGAATCTAATACATATAATATAATTTGTTTTGAACATTAAATTATATAACTGAAACATATTAATAAGAGATAAAAGGAAAATGGTGAATTGTTTACTTTACCAAAACTTACATTTTTTTAATTAAAATTAGATCTAATAAGAAATAATTATTTGAAGAGTTGTTTTTTAGAAAAGATTATGAGTTGAAGTATTATTCTTCAACATCAATACTGTGTTTGTAATAAAAAAATAATATTCATAGCACTACATCTAGAAAAGTTCTAATTCTAAACAAATCAGATATAAGAAAAAAAAGTTTGATAAATAAAATGAACTCTACTAAAAGTCAACCTAGTTCCGTGTTAAAATTGGATAAAACTTTCATTTGATAATGCACAAATTAGTTAACTTATTATTCAATATTAATATAATCAAACTTCTATCCTCTCGTCGTATATCTTCATTCATAATAAAAATTAAATTAAATTATATTTAATATACTTTTTTACTCAACTCAATTAAGTTGAAGTGAATTCATGTAAGTTAAATTTAATTTTTTTTTATTTAGAAATACCACTCAATCGAATTAGATTGATCATTGAATTCATTACGATTTAAAAATTATCTGTTTTTGTTTGTAAAATTAGTACTTTAAAATATATTTTTTATTAATTATAAGATAACAAGCATGTTTATCACGCATATATACAAATAATACTTTATAAGATAATATAAAATTGTTAGATAGATAATATTTGTATTCATTGTATAAGTGTATATTGAATTCATTAGGTTTGAGTTTGATAAGGCTCTTTTATTTAATATAGTTTAAATTTGGTAAACTAAATAAAAATGAACCTTAACCAATTCAACCTACTGTAATTGATTAAACAAATTTGAAAATTAAGTATATTTGAAAGTTAGGTACAAGCAACATTTTATATCATCAAAAACAATACAATTTATATAACATATTCCATTATTGATAGATTTCCATTTTTGTGTTAGCAAGAGCTTTAAAGATAAATGAAACCAAGGTTTATTTGCTTCATGTAGACTTAAATTCAACATTCTAAAATGCTAAAACAAACCCACTAATTGCTAATTATCAACACTGACAAAGAATTTAGCAAATAAATGGTTTTACAAAATCAAAAGTTGCCAAATTGTCGAGAAATAGAAGTCGAATTGTTTTAAAAACGTCATCGATAGATATCATAATTTTTTTTTAAAATAAAGATAATTATTTTCTCTTACATTTTAAATATACAAAAAAATAATATTTCAATTCATAAAAGAACTATTAAAAACAACTTTATGGGATTAGAACACGTAACAACAAGATAAGGATTTAAGGAAAATCTTACCTATAATCTTTAGATTAGGTGACACAATTAAATGTGTGGGACAAGACAATTGTGTTTGTTTGTTAGATCTGAGTCTACATTCTTTAATCAACCATATGACTACCATCGTGAAGTACCTATTTTTCATTCAATTAGTCAAACAATTGACGTTTGCTGCAAATATATGTCTGAACATGGTGACTGAAGAGGCAACTCAACCTAGCAAACCAATGTTCAATGAAGAAGTTTCAATTACAACAAAAATGTTAAAGATTTATTTGGTTAAGAAAATTAGTAGTTACTAAATTATATTTTAATTTTAAATTTGTTGAGTGATGTTGTTAAAATTACTTATTGTATATTTAATAAACCTTGGAATATTATCTTTTTTAAAAATTAAAAAAATTAAAATAGTTGATAATAATTTGTGGATATTGTTTATTATGAGAAGTGATTGCATATCAAGTTTCTCAATGGTGGAAGTTTCCTATCATTATATATACAAATTCTTCCATGGAGTGGAAAATACGTATCTTTGGAAATTTTATTTTTCTACTCTGAAAAAGAAATCGACATGATATAGATTCATGAATGATAACTGATAAATTGGTGATTTTATATTGGAAAATGATATTTTAATACCAATTTTTTGACACTATTTTGATATTATATACGTGTCAAAATATGTATGGATGATTTCAAATTAAAAAAAAAAGTTTGGTTTTTTTCTTCTAAATATGTCCTTGCTTCATCTTTTTTAATTTAAAATCGTTCAACCACATTTTGACACGTGTACAATGTCAAATGTCAAAATTTGGTGTTAAAATATCATTTTCCTTTTATATTTATTAGGAAGGTTATCTAGAATGTGTGAAAGGGGTGTGGAGTGGTTTTAGCATCCCTAAGAGAGTGAAGGTTGTCCAGAGATTTGCATGTGCAGTTGGACCACCGTTGCATGTCAAAAGTTGAAATCAGTGATTAAGTGGGATAGATATAATTGGTAACATAATTCAGAAAAGGAAAATGATTGGTAAATTGAGGAAAGAGAAAGAAACAAGTGTATTATTACATGGTTTTGTGACACAGGATGGAACAACAAAAGAACATGCTCCCGGAGACAACAGAGAGCAACATCAACACCGTCAACCCACCGTGCTTTTTTATTTCTCTTTATAAACACTGTCTCCTAACAACATTCACGTAAATTTTTCATTCATAGATTCTAGACACACAAGAGAGCCCGTATCATACATTTCCAAATAGTTAGAAATACATGTACATTCTTTATCAATCAAAATTTAATATAATTTAAATATTAAATTTTATTATTTTTTAAATATTACTCCATAAATATTGGATATAATATTAGTTAGGCGCAGTTTATTAATACAAAATAATTAAATTTGGAATTAAAAGATTACAAAATTATATTTTTTGAATTTTTGAATGGTCTCTACGTACAAATTTGTAGTTTTGTGATCTTGTATACAAAAGAACCAACAAGTATTCCGCTGTCCAGTCCATTCTTCCTTCACCAAAATGCAAGACATATAAATTCAGTCTTTAATACTGTATTCATGCAAATGTCTAATATTTGTTTAATTTTAAAATACATTTAATTTTAATTTTATGTAGCTTTGCAATACATTTATTAATTAAAAATTATTATAAAGTTTAAGTGTGAGTTTAAATTTTATATTAATTAAAAATGAGAAATATAAGCTTTTGTATAAAAAATCCATAAAAAATCACAAATATATAATAATTTCAAACTAATAATTTGGTAATCTTCACTATACAACAAATAAGCTAATTTTTATATGATAATTCATGTCCTGAATTACTTAATTGAGCTATATAGTTCACTACAATATAACTACTAAAAACTAATGATTAAAATGAATTATTTTGATTAAAATCAGCTTAGTCACTTGTATATTAGGATATTTTATACCTACAACAATACTGGCTGTTTTGTTAAAGAACAAAATAAGTTGCATTACCATTTGCTTACAAGTCAGTAAAATAATAAATTTTATTAAAGTTCATTAAAACCTACAAATTGTGATCAGTGAATAATAAAAAAAGCTAACATGATTTTGTAATTCTCAAACAACTTCAATCAATATTCTATATTTTGTTTGAAAAAAGATATATTAAATATTTCATCTATTGCTAGTGAGACGGATAATTGAAAAAAAAAATGTTATGAATGTTTTATTCAAATCATGAAAATCTCTCTTATTTTTTCTAAAAAAATAACCTTAAAAGACAAAAGAATAACGGAACTATTAACAGATAACCTCTGCCATTAATTCAATGTAAAGAGTTAAAAATTGATAAACATTAAATACTTCTTACACAGAAACAATAAATGTATTTTAAATATTTATTATCAAAAAGATTATTTCAGCATTTATGGACATTTATGTTTTATTGCAAACATGTATTACAAACACTAGCTATTTTACCAGCACATAAAATTATTTTTTTTATTGAAAAATATTTATATTTTGAAAAACACATTTAAAGGGATAATTTTGAAAACCACGTACCAACCTTCTTTAATTCAACTTAATGGATCACATCTACCAATAAACTTTCTATTGAACTTCATCATCTTTCCATCATTTCAAACCATATAACTTATTATTATCATTTTTTCTTTAAATTAATCTTCAACTTTTCCACTTCCATGAGACTATATCAATTCTTAATTTGCCAGAACAAACCAATTTTCCTTTTTATTTACCTAAATAAATAAAAAATCACCAATTTTTGTTTCTCACTTTCTTTAAAGATCAATTATTTCAATTTTTACCTTTGTATTATTTTAAGATGTAAATTATTTTTTTGTTTCAAGTAGTTGTTTTTATTTTATTTATTCTATGAAGATTTTGTAATTATGTTGATATTTTTAATTAAATTTTTTTATTTAGTTATGAACATAGTTTTTTAACTACCATTTAAATTTTCTGTGATATTTTTATTTTGATATAACAATATTTAATTTTTATTATTATTTTAATTATTTAATTATAGTACTGACTAATTAGATGAATTATATAATAATATATGTATTAATCGGTAGACAGATTACAATATTATATGAAAGTGTAAGACTTATATACGTCAATTATTTTAGAAATGTGTTTTTATATTTCTATGCCTAAAATGTGTAGACAGAGAGCAATATCTATAATTGATAACTTAAATTTGCATTTAAGGAATTACACAAAACTTTTTGAAACAATCACTTTTGTCTTAGGTTCAATTACTCCTACAATATATTAATAAATAAATCTAAAACTAAACACGTAATTGATTAAGTCAACAATATTAATTATTTAGATTGATGAACTTCTGCAAGAAATAATGATGGTAACATCCAAAATACACAATTTACTTAACAAAAACAATAAATTTATTTAAAAGTAAGAAATTTATTAATAAATGTAATTACCTGGTTAATATATAAATATATGTAATTCATATTATATATATATATATATATATATATATAATTTTTTCATTATTTATCCAATAAAAAAAGTTAATCATAAGTTAATAATTACATAAATATATAGAAAAAAAACACTGAATAAGACCATGAGAGATGTATAATAAAAGAAAATTAATCATTATGTTATCAAATCTGAATGACATAATCCACATCTTATAGTGAAAAGGAATAAATCTAAAGGAAGGACAACAAATTTAAAGTTTAACACTTAGATGAGAAATATAACGATTGTTATTGCTGTTTCGTGTAAATATGTTCACTGTAGTAACATACTTTATATATATATATATATATATATATATATATATATATATATATATATATATATATATATATATATATATATATATAAACCAAAAAAATATTAATAGTACCCAAAATGTAAAAAACTATAACATTACTCACTCTAAGAATTATTAGAAACATTATAAAATGATTTAAAATCATTCAAATATGTCCTAATATAGATATAGCATAATTTAATAAAAGAAATAAATATTTTATAAATAAAAGTTTAGATTATTGAAAAAAATCCTTACCTATTATAAAGTTCAAACAAACATAGTAAAATAAATTGTCCAATAAACAAACAAATATAATGAAAAGTCCAAGCCAATCATTAAAAGATATTTTCGAATTATTGAATTAAAAGCCGTTATAATCAATTTAATATAAGTCTACAAAGTAAATGAATATAATTTTTTATTAAAAATTGCTTCTAAAATATGTACACATTACACAAAATTAAAAAATTTAAAAAATTATTTAAATTTTAAAAAATTAGTATAATATTAAATATAATTACCAAATAATTAAATTAAATAAATATTAATATCCTATATTTTATTTAAATTTTTTTTGGACAAAATGATTTAAAAATTTAAATAAAAAGAGCCTTTATAAAAAATATGTTGTTATAAAAAATTAAATAACAATATAATATTGCTATGAAAATTAAATAAAAATATTAACATAATTATATTTATTAAAAAAGTTATTTCCAAAAAAGATGTTGTTATAAAAAGTAAACAAAGAAATAAATAACTAAAAATATTAATATATTTATACTCATTGCAAATACCTTTATAAAAAAGTAAACCAAACAATTACTTAAAAAGAACTAATTTAACAGAAAAAAAAAATGAAAGTATAAATATCCTTCCTATAAAAGAGTATACATACAAAAGTGAGAAATGAATAACTTATACGAAGAAAAAAAAAATACAGGAAGTACATTTTTAAATACCTAAGTAAACGGAGAGTACTTTAGCAAATAAGAAAAAATTGGTATATACAATAAAAACAAGAAAACAACCGCATGGTGTTTCTTTTATATATATTTGTATTGAGAGCGATACATCTATCGTTCTATCCGTTGCTGACGTGGCCCAATGAGAAAAGCGAGTGCTTCCACTCAAACACAATCGATTCGAACACAATCGGTGGACGATTGAAATTTGCATGTCGAAATTTGAACACGTTTTTTTGTTCAGACAACTATACGTATACCTACCAGGATTTAGTATGTTTTATACAATAATAACAAATTTTATAAAACAAAAGTGTAATAAAAATTACTTATAAATAATAATAAATAAAATATAAGGCCCTGTTTGGTTATTCCCTTTGCTGCACTTTTTTTTTTTTTTCTAAGCTCTCTGCAATCTGCCCTCTCCTTATTTATATTCATATTCTACACATCAATGCCACTCACTGCTGTGAAGTGCAGGTCTTTCCTTCTACCTTGTTACTCACTCAGTCAAGCGCGTTCATTTCTTTCCACCATCTCATTCTCTTCTACCCCTTTTCGTATCTTCTCTCATGGCTCTCTCTGCATTATCATTCCCTCTTCATCTCAGACAGACAACACCGTCTGATCCCAAAACATCAACCCCTTTGGCTTTGCCTTCTTCCCACTCTCATTGGGGTGTAGATCTGCTCACACAATCCCTACGCAGACACAACCAGGTGAGGACATGCATGTCTATTATTCATGCAAGAAACTCATATGTGTTCAAATGGCGTCAGTTTCGTAGCTTTCCATCAACTCAATTCTGCTTTAGTCACTCTCTTCTTGTCATATCGCAGTCTATTATCTTTGTCTTCTTTTGTTTCATTCTTTTTCTTCTTCTTTTCCCTGTTTTTCGTTTTTTTTTTGTTATTTTCAAGCATCAAATTTGAAACTGGACATGCTGACAGAAATGCTGGTCTTGCTTTGGATTGATACAGGTGAGGAAAATGCGTCATGGGGTGTGTGCATCTCTATCAGAGACGGGAGAGTATCATTCCAAGAAACCGCCAACTCCTCTGCTGGACACCATAAACTATCCTATCCACATGAAGAATCTCTCTACCAAGGTACAATTGTTGAAAACACAAACACATGTGTGTGACTTATGTTTCATATTATGCAACAGGAAAGAAAAATTCATGGGTGTGTGAAAAGTTAGTTTCTTATAATCTGAGCATTAATGCAGGAATTGAATCAGCTTGCGGAGGAGCTGCGTTCTGATGTTATATTCCATGTTTCTAGAACTGGAGGACATTTGGGATCAAGTCTTGGTGTTGTAGAACTCACTGTTGCCCTTCACTTTGTTTTCAATTCTCCCCAAGACAAAATCTTGTGGGATGTTGGTCATCAGGTTTGATTTTTTATCTTCAACTGTATTTCTTTGGGAATCAAACTTGGTCAATTTAATTATTTTGTATGGACTTTTCAGTCTTATCCACACAAGATACTCACCGGTAGAAGGGATAAGATGCATACCATGAGACAAACAGATGGACTAGCCGGGTTTACCAAACGCTCTGAGAGTGAACATGATTGTTTTGGCACTGGTCACAGCTCTACAACAATATCAGCAGCACTGGGTAAATCTTCTATTTGCTGATCGTGTTTAGCAAAGAGTTTTTTAGGACTTAACTCAGAAAACAGTGTGTTAAAATATTATATGAATTATACATTTGGGAGTTGAAGCGTGTTCTACTTCCAAAATATTAATTGGGGATTTGATATCGAGAATGATTTCAACAAATTGATCATATTTTTAGAGATATTTTTATTTCTACATCATCGGGAAAGGTCATTCTTTATTTCATTAATTTAAATTCTGGATATAAAATTAAAGATTTTACTGAATTCTTAACTTTGACAAATGATTCAATCAATAGGTTGATTTAATTGAGTCTGAGAAGTCAGAAATAGCCTCTCTTCTTGAACCTCTGAGACCCATGTCTTGGTTTTATGCATTTAGACATCCAAGATTTATAGATAGTTTTGCTACTATTACACCAATTTTTGACAGTAATATCCAAGAGTATTTTTTGTTTTTTTTTTTTTGTGTTTAGACCATAACTTTTGCATGTTTTTTTCTGCATAAACAGGAATGGCTATTGGGAGGGATCTGAAGGGAGACAATAATAACGTGATTGCTGTTATAGGTGATGGGGCCATGACGGCTGGTCAAGCTTATGAAGCCATGAACAATGCTGGATATCTTGATTCTGACATGATCGTAATTCTAAATGACAACAAGCAGGTCTCCCTACCTACTGCTAATCTTGATGGTCCCATACCACCTGTAGGTGCTTTGAGTAGTGCTCTCAGTAAGTTACAATCAAACAAACCTCTGAGAGAACTGAGAGAGGTTGCTAAGGTGAGCAATACAGTTCATATGCTCTATAAGGACTTGTGCTGCTGCAAAGTCGTAGTGATACTGATTCTGTACAAAATGAGTTTTTTGCAGGAAGTCACTAAACAAATTGGTGGCCAAATGCACGAGTTAGCTGCAAAAGTTGATGAATATGCCCGTGGCATGATCAGTGCTTCCGGATCAACACTGTTTGAAGAGCTTGGACTTTACTACATAGGTCCTGTTGATGGTCACAACATAAATGATCTTGTTGCCATTCTCAATGAAGTTAAAAGTACTAAAACAACTGGTCCCGTGCTGATTCATGTTGTCACTGAAAAAGGCCGTGGATATCCATATGCAGAAAGAGCAGCAGACAAGTACCATGGTAAATGAGGCATCTCAAAATTTTTACTGTCTTTGAATGGACCAAATACCTCCAAGCCGTTAAAGACAAAAATATGAAATCTAATTTGTCGCTTTGGACACTTTCTGTTCATCACCGTGATTTTGCAGGAGTAGCCAAGTTTGATCCTGCAACTGGGAAACAATTTAAAGCCCAGGCTACCACCCAGTCGTACACAACATATTTTGCAGAGGCTTTGATTGCAGAAGCGGAAGCTGACAAAGACATTGTTGGAATCCATGCTGCTATGGGTGGTGGAACTGGAATGAATGTCTTCCTCCGCCGTTTCCCAGAGAGATGCTTTGATGTGGGGATAGCAGAACAACATGCAGTTACATTTGCGGCGGGTCTGGCTTGTGAAGGTCTGAAGCCTTTTTGTGCAATTTACTCATCATTCATGCAGAGAGCTTATGACCAGGTAAGCACTATATAATAACCCTCAAACACCTTTGTCTTTTGATCAGTCAGTGATAACACGACGGATTACTCTTATCAATGGTCTAGACAAGATTGGTGTATATGGTTTATCTTTACAATGAATGCTAAAGATGTGTTCTGTGTCCGTTTCTAGGTAGTGCACGATGTAGATTTGCAGAAGCTGCCAGTAAGATTTGCAATGGACAGAGCAGGATTAGTTGGAGCTGATGGTCCTACACACTGCGGTGCATTTGATGTGACTTTTATGGCATGCCTCCCCAACATGGTGGTGATGGCTCCCTCTGATGAAGCAGAGCTTTTTCACATGGTTGCCACTGCTGCTGCCATTGATGATCGACCCAGTTGTTTCCGATATCCGAGGGGAAATGGTATCGGTGTTGAACTACCACCAGGGAATAAAGGCATTCCCCTTGAGGTAAGTTAGAGTTTTAGAGATACCCTTATGGAGATAATTAGGAACATAAATGTGCAAACCAGCTTAAAATTTGTGCTGTGACATTTGAACAGATTGGGAAAGGTAGGATACTAGTTGAAGGGGAAAGAGTGGCTTTGTTGGGCTATGGATCAGCTGTTCAGAGCTGTGTGGCTGCTGCTTCCTTGTTGGAACATCATGGCTTGCAAGTAACAGTGGTGGATGCTCGTTTCTGCAAGCCATTGGATCATAACCTCATCAGCAGCCTTGCAAAAACAAATGAGGTTTTGATCACTGTGGAAGAAGGATCAATAGGAGGATTTGGATCCCATGTTGCTCAGTTCTTGGCCCTTGGTGGCCTTCTTGATGGAAAACTGAAGGTAAGATTGTGATCCATGATATACTTATACATGTTTTTATGAATGTTAATCTAGTTGTGGCTGAAAAGTGATGTGGGTTTGTATTAAAACTGCAGTGGAGGCCAATGGTTCTTCCTGATTGTTATATTGACCATGGATCACCAGCTGATCAACTGAAGGCAGCTGGTCTTACACCATCTCACATAGCAGCAACAGTGTTCAATTTACTTGGACAAGCAAGAGAGGCACTAGAGGTGATGACATGAAAGAAAGAAAGAAATGCAGAGGAGGATTTGGGTATTCAACTTTTCATTCCACCAGGGTAAAAAGTTCCATGATTCACCTAGTGTAATACAAGGATGTTTGTAAAAAAATAATACACATGGAAGATGCATTAGGAGCTTTGTTTGGTAGGACTGTTCGGTGGTTGGTTTGAATGAATCTGACCAACTTGAGAATCCAGACCAAACCATCGAACCAATAAATTCTGGTTTGGATTTTAGCTAAAGTGAATCTCACCCGAAAATCGAAATCATTCGGGCGAACCAAACCAATTAAATTCAATGGAGATTGATTCAGACCAGTCATATTCAATCATGCAGTTTTTTTTATTATCAATCTCTCTGCATGGACTTTCATACTGCTCTTTTATTTCTAATTTTTGCTATTATTTAATTTATGTAAAGCAATTATCATCAAATTTTAAGAAAAATTTAATCAAACTAACCCAATTAACTCATTAGTTTCAATTTACTTCATTTCAACTTCAAACCTATCATGAACACTTAGTTGCATTTATATTAGAAAATTAAAGTGCCAACTTCAAACCCACATCACTTTTCAGCTAGCATCTCAATTGATATTAAAATGTTAGTAGCACACGATGTGTTTCTTTGTTTTTGGCGAATTCTTTATTATTGACTTATATTCTTTGAAGAAATAATGAAATCGTGTGGAATTTTCTCCTTATATATATATATATATATATATATATATATATATATATATATATATATATATATTAACCATTCTTATAATTTATAGTGCTTTATAAATTTTATTGAATGAGATAACATGTTCAATAAATTCCAACTCCCAATTTTCAAAGAAAGCGATTGATTTGAAATCATTTGATGATGGGCTGCAAATCAGATAGATAATATAACAGAAGTCAATAATATATAAACACATACAAGTACTTATTTGATATAATATATTCATTTAATTATCTAATACTAATGAAAATTAATTTAAATAATCAAGAATGAGAACAATACATAGATAATAATAAAAATAAAAATCAATAATACAATTTTTTTTTTACTACAAATGATTTGACGACACTGGAAGTTTTTAACCAATACATAAGATTTGATTTCCAATTTGAATATGAAATTGAAACTAAAATTATTTTATTTCAAAACAGGTAAACTCACGTAGAAAGAGATTATACCTCTTGTTATTAAGAAAAACCACTTCTTGAAATGAAAAAAAAAATGATACTATTTTATACATGTTTTCATTAAGTAGCATCAAGCATGTATTATATTATTCACAAAGTTCATAATATTAGTTTATCTATGATACAACAGCATAAATGCTTTAGGTTCCCATTCTTTTAAATAGTTTTGCAAAACACATTCCATAAAAGAAATTAGGCTTAAATAATGTTTTAGTATTTATTTTTGTCCATTTGGTTCAATGTAATCTTTATTTCATTTCTTCTCAATTTGTAATATTTTTAATTTGACTATTTTTTATTGTCATCATTGTTGAAAGTCCCACATCGACTAGAGATAAGGCCAATTTATGATATATAAGTGAGGTGCAATCCTCACCTTACAAGTCAGTTTTGTGAGGTTGAGTTAGACCTAAAATATACTTTCTAATATGGTATCAGAGCCATGATTAGAGCCTATCCTAACGACTTCTAAGTGGACATTTATATTTCTATTCCACCCAATGTTGCAATTTCATTTCTTTCCAGTGTGCTCCACTTTCTTTCTTATGCAAGTGTCCCATCCCTTATAATTTTCCGGGTTAAATGAATTTTACTCACTGATTTTATGAGCTACGCGTTACCTATACTACTGAGTTCAATTTAATAAAAAAATTAATTTTCCTGATAAATATTAAAAAGTTCTAAAATTTTAAGCTGAAAATGTTGTCATATTATAGTATATGGATAACTCATAATAAATCTCTTTAATAATTTCCCTAAAAAATTCCAATAATAATAATACCCTAATTAAAATTATCTTAATGACCCTCTCCAACGTTATGATAACAAATTAATAATAACAACTTTGCATTTATTTCCATTATTAAATGATGTTAAAATTTTCATACTTTCAAAATTAATTCATTAATGAAGAAATAAAATAAAAGTCCATATTAAAATAGCGAGATGTTGACAGAATTGTTGGTGATTGATGAAGTGTGGAAACATGTTCATTTTTGGTTAGTCCAAGGTGATGTTTGTTGGAATGAAATTTATTTTGAAATTGTGTTCTAAACCGTAGATGTTGAAACTAATTAATTTAGGAGACAAACAAGGAATGGTGGATTGCCTGGTTGGACATGTGTAGCAAAAAATGGCTTGACAATGTTTTTTCCATTCAAATCAAAAGTATTTCTCAATACAATTCCAATTTTCTTTATAAAAATGCGTCTATAGATAGAAAATTATGTACCAAAAAAATTCCTCTTTAAAGATATAAAAATGCGTCTATAGATAGAAAAAGTACATTATACAATTTTTTTTTAATTAAAAGTTCTTTTTTAATAGCTCACTGAATAACGTTATTTCTGATCACAGATATTAGCATATTTAACCGCATTTTTATATAATGAATGAGCATAAGTACAATTGAAGAAGATAGACCTAATCACATTTTTTATATAAATGAATGAGCATAGTAGTACAGTTGAAGAAGACAGAGAAAGTTTAATCTTAATATGTTTATATATATTGGTTATTTCAATCTTATTAGTTGTTTAAAATTTTCATTATATATTGTAAAAGCTTTTTTATTGCAAGTCAATGACAAACTAACAACTGTTTATTTATTAATGAGGATTGAAAATGTCTTAAATAAAAAAAGGATAATGATATTTAGACAACATTATTTTGACAACACTTGAACATTGATTACATGTTAATATGTGATTGGTCAAAAATTACTCCACAATCAATAATAAAAATCATAAACATTATTGTGGAGTAATTTTTGACCAATCGCATATTGACACATAATCAATGTTCAAATGTTGTCAAAATAATGTTGTCTAAATATCATTATCCGAAAAGATATTTGGGTTTTGAACACTATTTCAATCTAGATGTGGTAACTACAAAAAAGTTTTTTTTCCCATGAATTATAAGAATATTATGTGAAAAGATAATTGTGTTACGTCGGAGTATTTGAATTATGGTTAATTATCAAAGTTATCATGTTGTAAGACTAAATTATTCTTAAGAATTTGTTTAAATTTCTTGAAATGACAATTTTTACGATTCTCGGAGTCTAGTACTTAGATTACTTGTATAGATTTAAGTGAATTTTTTAAATCGTGTAAATATGATTCTTTAATCGAATTTCTTTTATGGATTTGTAATTCGAATAGTATTGTAAGGGGTGCGAGTAGTAAAATCCAAACTCACTTTATGAAGTCCCACAGCAGTTAGTGGGCTTATGTAGGCGTGTTTCATGGAAGGGTGTTGCTTCCTCCACCACCACAGCTTTGTCCTGCACCTCCCCAATTTATTTATTTTTCCAAAAATATCCTTAGGTTAATTTTTTTTACTTTTACCCATCACTTTTTATACTTTTAGAAATCCTAATTATTTACCCTAAGCGCACAGAACACCCACTCTCCTTTTCTCCTTCTCGATATTACTAGGTGAAGTGGTTCATTTTGGTTGACCCATATGTTCTCAGAGTTGAAAGACGACAAACTCTAATTAGCTTTCTAGGTTTGACCAAAAAACAGTAAAAATAAAAATCCCAAATAGATCAATCTCTTTCGACCTTCTTGTCTAGATAATCTAAGTTACCAACTTACACCTTTTCTATATGAGTTTCAACCAATTCAATGATTATTGAAACTCATTCTACATTACAATCATCTCTTGGTTGTGCTTAAATGTCAGGTCACAAACAAGACACCCGGAAGTAAATTGTTTTACTTTATGATGTAACAAGTGATCATGCTTGTAAGTGAGAGATAAACATAATCGATTATGCTAAACACCCGTAATTATTCAACCTTTCATAATTTATAATGTTAATGCCAATCTTTTCTTCTATTTTTTATGAATTATGTTAAAAAATGCATTTTTAAATCTAATTTATACGTGGACTTCTAACATAACATAATATTAAAAATCTACCAATTATGAAATTGGAGAGAAAGAAGCTAAAGCAAAATATACTAATGGCACCACATGCTTGTCCAATATATTCACAATAATTTGCACTCACTGGTCATTTTCTGATGTCGGCAGATCCTAGGATGTATTGTGAAGTGAAGATCACTGTGGATAAACATCCGCATATATGTCTATCCTTAATGATAAACATATGTTTCAGTTCAAATCCCGAAATCTAAGGTTGTAGTCTTTGGCCGACCAGCAACCGACATTGGCATTTGTGTTGAAATAATAAGAAATGAATGTTGTGATGAGACCTAATAAAATGGAGTGGAGTGATGACTTGAAATCCACCGTCAACATGGAATGTCAATCAAAACCAACCACCTTTTTTCTTTAAACAAGAAAATGACACATGTAATTGCAACAAATCTTACCAACAACATATGGTTTGAACAAAAACCGGACCAGTTTCACACTCAGTTCACAGCTATTTAATTGCACCATAAAGTGGTGAGTAGTAGGTGAAATTGAGCACATTGCTGATTTTTCTTTGAGGAAGAAATGAAATGCATAGATGTGTCATCTTGGTTGGTCGTTGAAGACAGTGCAGATTCTGAAGGAGATATTGGCTTCTTTAGTCTTGTATACCAAGTAGTTTCTAACGAGGATGATGCTGAATCTTGTACCTGTGACACTGCTGGTTCATGTGGTTTATCTGAGGATGTTGAAGGTGGTGAAGATGAAATGTGGCAGTCAGATACATGGTTGGAAACAGAATGCTCTTCTCCTTTGGTAGTTGAAGATGAAGTGGAAACAAGGATTTTGAAAGTGAATGTGAATGATGTGGAAGATAAGATATTTTGGGAGACATGCATGGCAGTAGGGTATCCTTGAATGATGAGACCAGATTTTAGAATATGTATGTTCATTTCGCAGAGCTTGTTCGTATAGATCAAAGGATGTTTACTCTTCCTGTTCCAGTCACTCTTATCATTTTCAGGTACTCAATCTTTTTAAGGATTGTTTCAGTGATTCAATGTGTGTTAGTTTGGTTTGGATGGGTTAATTTTGTTGATAAAACTTATTTGATTCGATCACAGAACAAATTGATATTCGGTTTCAATTAGTTTCAGAATAGTATCGAATTTGATTCAAGTTTTTCTAATTTATATTAGACTGGCTGTTTCAATTTTTATTGTTTTTATTTTAAAAGACGATAATTATATTTGGATTAGCAAAATATAGTTTTATTAAAGATATTATATCTGGTATAAATTATTATAATTTTTTTTTTGGGGTTAGAGTTTATTTGAAGACAGAATATTACTGTTATGTATTTTGTAATTCTTTAGACAGAATGTAGTACTTCAATTTTATTTTCTTTCCAATCGCTGTCAAAATATATATATATTTTTTTCCAATATGATTAGATCATAACTCATAACTTGTATACAGTCATAAATTTTAGATAAGTATCATAATTTAAAGGCATAACAAAATTAATGATTCTTTTTCATTATTAAACGTTGGGCAACATTTTGTGACGCTGTCAAAACAAAGGAAAAGTAATTTGGCACTTTTAATAATATAATAATATAATAATATATATTATGATTTTAAATTAAAAAATAATATAATTATAATCAAAATATTATTGTTTAACCACGTCAAATGAATGAACGTAATTAATCGTTTTGTCTCCAAAACAAATTTATGTGTTTAGTAGTTGTCTTAACCAATTCAGGTATCTTTTAATTTTTTTAATAACCATACATTATTAATAAAAAAGTTATCTAATAAAATTAACATGATATTATATTTATAATGACATTATCTATTTTAAAATAAACTATCTTTCTTTTTAAAAATATATATAGGATGGTGAGGTTGAAGTAACCATCATCACATTCCTACATGGAAATAATAGCAGAAATAAATATCTTTAAAAAGGAAATAATTTTTGTTCCGGATATAACGTTGAGCCAAAGTGGTAGACGGTTTTGTGAAGGTTGAACGGGCTGGTGAAGACTAAATGGTTACCTGTTGAAGGTCAAACGGTTATCTGTTTCTTCGCATTCCAAGTTGTTTGTTCTCTCTCCTTGTTTTCTAAGCCGGGCGGATCGGTATCTGTCAAAGACACTCCAACACTTTTTGAGTTAGTAAAATGACCGAATGACTATTGTAACAAGTAGAGCATGTATTATGTAACGTGTTCCGAAATCATATTTAAAACCTTTATTTATACTGATTGTAATGAACTTTTATCTTTCGTGGGTCTGATAAGGACTTAATCATACCTTAATTTCCATTAAGAACTTTAATCAACTATTATTATTTTTAATCTATACATGTGGTCAGTCTGGTAATCTATTGGTCTGGATGATCGACCTGTTGGTGTCTAGAGACTGTAGGATACAATTTTGAAAAATGTAATGTCAACTTTTGAAATGCAATATATTAATCTACATTCAACGTTAACGGATTTCAACACGCACAACAAACACTTTTTAATTTCTCCTCAAAGCAAAAGCAACAAATCTCCAAATTTATACTTTTAATGAATCATATATCTGTTTGATTTTTGTTATAAATAAATACTTTTTATCAAAGACTAAAGTCAGAATTTTATAAAATTATAGTGACTTTTAAAAAATTAAATTTGAAAGCCTAAAATTTAGAAAGAAAAATGTACGCTTATTTAAAGGTAATAAACTCTGTTCGAATAGAAATAAATAAATATACATGGTAATCTTTTGCATGTGTGTTTTTTTCTTCTTATACACTTGTATTAACAGTTTCTTGTCGTGAATGCGGTGTCCATTAGTAATTAACGTCTTCTTCAATTGTTTTTGCATGTAGAAGAATGTTTTTTATTCATTAAGTAATCAAATTGTTTAGTTTAAAATATAAATTATTCATGATGGTCATATATTTTTTTAAAAAATTATTGATAATTAAACAAGCGAATAAAAATACCTCAAGCACGTTAGTCAGACTCTTTTGTATTCGGTCATGGTCAACGAATTTAGTTTTCTTCTCTCAAGTAAACTGACTTTTTTAGACTAAGAAAATGAAATCTTTCGACTTAGGAGACTTTGGGGAACACAGATAATAAATTGGAAGAAACTTAGAAACAACATAGAATTGCGTACGAGAAACATCTATAAGATGTAAAAACATTTTTATATTGTGATTTAGATGTTTATATTGTCACCAAATTGGCAAATATATAATTAACTAATGTTTATGGTATAATTTAATTTCAACTTATAATGAACATATAAGTCCATTTTAGTCAACATCACTTTAGTGGGTTTTGTTTTGCTTATCATCTTCCTTCCAAGACCGGACAATGGATCGGATTTATCAGACCGGACAACGAACCGGACTCACGAAACTACTCTGTTTTGTTAATTGAGTGTTTTCTACTCTCTCTCCCATTGAAGCTTCATTTTTCTTACAGCTTAATTAATTTAAATTCACAAATTAAGTTTCTAACTTTCATAGATACTCAAACGAACAGTTTTATTATTTTGTAGTAGTCTTGTCCACAAACAAAGTTCTCGTACCTAAATTATGAGTGTGTAATCTTTATTAATAAACTTATTTCATTTTTAAGAACATTTTCATATTTAGATATAATTTTAAAAATAATTATATCAAGCATCAACAACATTATTATTGGGAAAAAATGAAAATCCTGTTAGAAGTAATAAGTCATTTCCTCCTATAAATATCAGTGATTAACAAAGTTACTGGATAAGAAAAAGACACCAAACATTTTTAATTTGTTGAAATAGGTAGTAAAAATATTCAGTAGATTCTCATGTGTTATTAATATTAAGAATTTAAGGAGGAAAAGTGACGCAGAAGTTCAAGAATGAAAAAGATTCGGTCTGTGTGATAACACTAAAATTCTAGAAATAATGTAAAATAATTTCCAGAGGAGGAACTGGGGTCTTCAATAGTTGCTTGATTCTTCTGTACGACAATCTTTGTTGGATTCTATTCCCTTCACTTATCTCTTTCTCTTTCCTTTTTATTTTTTTCTTCCTATGCTTTTCTCTTTGGTTTTTCTCCCTCATTTTGGGCTTTTTTGATCTTTGCGACTAGCCATAATGCAAGCTGCTCAATCATCACTCACTGATGAAGCTCCCGAGATTTCCCATCAGGTTCTTTAACTATTTTTTGCATCTTTAACAAGCCAAGTTCTTTTCTTTTCACTTTATTTTATCTCCGGCTTTTCCCTTTGATTTTACAACTCTTCTTTGTAACCCTTTTTTATTTGGATTCTTCATATGGCCACTGGATTTTCTCTTTTGTATTGTCCGAGTCAAGTCTTTTTGATGGGTATGTCATGCAGTGTTTGATTTTTATTTTTATTTTTTTGTATCCAATTTAGGGGTTTCTAATTTTAGCTTATTCTGCCGTGTCTACTCAGGTGGGCTGTTTCTGAAAAGCCCACGTTTTTAATTGATTTCCTTAGTCTTGTGTGTGAGTTTCAATATTTAGAATGCTGTTGGTCAGGATGTGAATCTTCGTTCTTTCCTCCTTATTGTGGGCTGAGGATGAATTGGACATGAATCTATCTTTAAGTGCCTACCTTATCTGATGAGAGCATGTCAACATGTGTGTGTGTGCTGTACTTGTTGGTTTTGTTGTTTCATTTATAAGAGGGTATAGGAGAAGATGAGAGAGAACATGCATGTGCTCTATCGGTGGTGAGGAAATTTTGATTTTGAGTTTGCAGAGTTTTTTGGTAGGTCCTTGAAGTTGATGCATCAGTTGTGTGCTCTGACGGATAATGTCGTTTGTAAAAGGGGTTCTGGATATGACCTTTTTCTTCTTAACTTGTTTGACATCTTGCTATGTCTTGATTTACCAGTTTCTGTAGAGAAACGTATAGACCTTTTGCCAGTTGCATTGATTGAAGCACTTGATTCAATTCTTGAATCTCCGTGTTGAAAGAGGACATCTAATAATGATCAACTTGTTAAGGATAATTAGTGATTCATCATGGAGCTAGATTTATGTGCTACCTTTTGATGTGCTTGCACTGTAACTGTCGTGTTTGCCATATTCAATCTTTTACATGCTTGCATTTTAATTATTGCATTCATGATGCTTTTCGAAATTATTTTTTCTATATTATCTGCTGTTCTTTGTCAAATTATGCCAAACTAAACTGCTGGGAGCCTGGCACAAGCTTTTGTTAAAGTGTCCTTGTTACATGCAGGATGTCCCACTGGGAAACAAAGAAGTTTCAGATAGTGGACCCAATGGTAGGCGCCCTGATATTTCACTTCAAGTTCCTCCTAGACCTATAGGGTTTGGGAGCACTAGTGGTGGGAGGGTTCTGGACCATTCTCAAAGTTTCAGCAAAGGGATATCATCATCAAGAGGCTTCTTGCGGGCCTTGAGCTTCAAAAGAAAAGGAAATGTAGGGGATGGGGAAAGAAGCAGCCTACTTAGTTCAGACCCCAAGACAGCTGCAGACAGTTCTAATATGGCCTCCATATCTGAAATTGCATGGAAAAGATGCACTTCTCTTCCTGTTACACCAGCATCAAATCTGTCTCCTTCAGTTGCTACACCCATTTCTGCAAGGACATATAATGAACAAACTAAGCCACATGTAAGTTATCTTCTACTTTGCTTTATTTATGGATTTTCTAGATGAAATTTTGTGCTAACTGTACCTGTGGCCATAGAAAAAGAGAATCACATTTAAAGGTCATATTACACTCAGGAATCAGGATTTTGTTTCGAACATGCTATCAAAGAAACTGAACATTTGCCTCCACCAAAAAGGGAAAGATGAAACTGATCAGATGTGAGATTTTCAATGATGTATTTTAGAAAGCATGAAATTTAAACTCATGTTTAGTGCCTTCTATAGCATATCTTAGATGCATGATTGCATAAAATTTAGGGTTTCCTTTTGTGTAAAAAAAATTGAAATGAAGAAAATGCCTGTTTTGTAATTTTGTACGCAGAAAGACGTTGATCGTTCTAAGGTTTCAAGGTCCCTTTCTGTACCTGGACGAAATGTTGTTATTGTAAGATCTGTCTCTTTTTCTACCCGTAGTGAACAGGAGCAACAAGATCAAAATGAAGGTATGTTATGCCACGAACTCTATTATTACAGTTCCATTATCCTGCTTTCTTCTGTTTTTCAATTCTTAAGCTTGAAGATATCTAACCTTTTCCGAAGGTTGGAATTTATTGTAATTAACACTGGAATTACTTTACATGTTTTCTAGCATATATTACATTTGAAACTTATGGGAACTCTCTATACCTGGCCAATCAGATCAAATAACTCCTGTGCCGATAGAAGTTACAGCCGATGAAGAAATTCCTGAAGAGGAAGCAGTGTGCAGGATATGTTTCGATGTGTGTGATGAAAGGAATACCTTTAAAATGGAATGCAGTTGCAAAGGTGACCTGAGATTGGTGCATGAAGAATGTTTAATTAAATGGTTTAGCACCAAAAGCGACAAGAAATGTGATGTGTGTAGGCAAGAGGTTCAGAATTTACCTGTAACTTTGCTTCGTGTGACAAGCTCTGTTCAACGACAAAACAGACAGATGCAAGGTCAGCAGAACCTACATCCGGAGTCAATAAGGTGATTTGAAAACCACTGTCTCAAATCCAGCAATCCATTATTTTCTATTCTTTACCATACACTTTAGTTTCGGGTAACCATGACATTCCTTTTCGGCTAAATTTCTTAAACTTGTTTGCAGCGCATGGCAAGACTTTGTGGTGCTTGTCCTGATCAGCACAATATGCTACTTTTTCTTCCTTGAACAGCTACTGGTATGCCTATTATTTCCTTTGACAATAACTTCTAACATCCATCATTGAAGAACTCTTACTTTTGATGTAACAGAAAAATGAACAGTAGCTACTCATGCATAATTACCGTTGTATAATACCCTTTCCCCAGTAAAAGTAGGATAACTGAGGAGTTAGTGTAAAAATGTTTATAGTTTGGAGGTGTTTCTAATTTTTCTTTCTTTTTCTGACATTTCGGTGTTCAAGAATAATTGGTTTACTTTTTCTTTCTGTATGTTGTAGCTTCCTGAATTGAAGACTCAAGCTATTATTATTGCAGCACCATTTGCCTTTACCTTGGGCCTCCTAGCTTCTATTTTTGCAGTCATTCTGGGTAACAACCTTTCTTTTTCGTTTTTTATGACGAAATGATATTTTGTTTGAATTTTAATTGTATATGTACTTTGTTGTGTGCAGCAATTAAGGAGTATATATGGACATATGCTGCTCTCGAGTTTGCCCTTGTAGCTTTAACTGTGCATCTATTTTATACAATGGTGAGTACGAATGTAGAAATTTCTTGTTCACTTCCCATGATTGATTATACAGTATCAAAGCAAACCCTTCACAAGTCACAACCAAGTTGTCTCGATTAGCTGCCCTCCATTCTTCTAAAAGAATTGAATTTCGGACAATCCCAAGGGGCTATTTGTGAGGGGGACCAGGGAAGAAAAAACTTTACAATTTGCTATCAAAATGGAAAAACAATTTGTGGAATATCAGTTATGTGGTTAGTAGTAGATATAGCAGTCCGTCAAAACTTTTCAGGTTTTATTTCGACAAATTTTATCTGTTAGTAATTGCTGGGAAATGAAAATGAAATAAATTTCTTCTCCATGGTAAAATTGACTCATAGGAAAGATAAAATCAACATTTAGATATGTTAAATGAGATCATTGTAATTGAAAAAACTATACATTCCAGATCCTTAGCTGATTAACTTTGATATGCTAAAGCATTTTGACTCTCTTGCAGTTGCATTTGATGGCCATTTATGCCATACTACTTTCATCAGTTTTGGGTTTTGGAATTGCTATGGCCATCAACTACGCATATATCCAGTTTGTCACCTGGAGGCTTCAAGTCTCTTATGATGATAATCCAGTATGAATCTCATCACTGGAAAAACAGCTTCATGGATTTTTTTTTTCTCTGTATTTACTGACAAGATGATCTGTCACAATGTTTATTATGAACCTTTTGTTTATCAATCAATACCACTACTACGTAGTATATTTTTTTCGAAATAAATATCATGAAAATGTACAATCAAGAGAAACAGAATCTCTTACATGTATCTATGAAGTTATAAATTTATTTCACCGAATACGTTTCTGTAACAAAAGTTAAAAAGCAACAAAAAATTCTCCTTGCTGTGGCAGGAAAGCTTTCTGTTTATTTAAAGAACTGATAACAATCATCTCGCCTGGCTACATTTTTCATCCGTTGAAGTTACCAATGCTGAATGAGAGCGAATAAATACTTGTTCTCTCACAGTAAATATGTAACTTTTCTTCTCATTTTTATTTAAGAAATTTAAATTAGAAGAAAAAGAAAAAAGAAAGTGACATTATTATAGGAAGAGATGCATAAGACGAAACAAAAATCACAGCAGATGTTTATTCTGGTGTTTATATCTCTATCTATGACAAGGACTAAGGAGTGTTATTTGGTTCAACAAGCTGTGTGAATCAGAGTAAACTTTTTTCTATCTGTAATAAATTGTTTTTTAATAAAAAATGTCGTATTAAAAGAATTATTTTTGAAATGTTATCTTTATTCTAATGGAACTAAATACTAAAGAACATACTAATTTATCATATGATTAATAAACCTGTTGAAAAATAGGTATTTTATTAGCAGAGGAAAAAGTGGGCAGAATAGATTGTTGGAACTAGCTACTGACCGTGAACATTCTTTCAACACTTATTACAAAACAAGAATGAAAAGAAAATAACAAAGCATTATAAAGGTTTCTTATTCTGTGGTTGGCACATAAATGGTCATTTCCGTATGAACTCGTTTAGTAAAAGTAAAACAGTGAAAGCCGCAAGACATCAATTTACATGAGAGCAAAGAATAAATGCTAGTAGATCTTTTATGTTTTACCTTCATCTACCTTTTTCAATGATAGAAAAAGTATAGCAATGTATCTTGATAAATATACTCGTTAAAAATGGCAAAAACCAAATTTACAAATTATATATAAATTGGAATCCAGGTCTCCTCCACCGACAAGAAAATGCTTATCGTACATTGAAAGAAAAAACCATTATTTTTTGCTAAAACACAGGAATTGTTACTTCGAATAGTTTTGGATACCGTACGAAAATACTATGCATTTTATTTGGACAAACTATATATTTTCACTTTAACCATATACGTGCTTCCTCATTCTTGCAGAGCTTACTTGCAATATAAGTAGTTTATTGTTACAGACATATTGATGATACAGTATTGAAGGAAACATGGGGAGTTTTGAAGTTGGCATTGACATGGCTGAGATTGACATTGAAAGTTTGTTTAACTATGCCATGAAGGGGCAATGGAGGGAAACTTTAGAGGCCTACAAGAAAAACCCTGGTGCATTGGAGGCTAAGATCACAAAAGCAGAAGACACAGTGTTGCATCTTGCAGTGTATTTAGGCCAAACGAACTTTGTGAGAGAGGTGTTGGATGGCATCAATGAAGAGGTGTGTCTCAACGTATTGCAGATGCAAAATTCGAAGGGAAACACCACTTTGCACCTGGCAGCAGAGGTTGGTAACGTGGACATGTGCCACAACATGGCTAAGAGGGATTCCAAACTCATTTGTGCTCGTAACTTGGAAGGTGAAACCCCTCTCTTCTTGGCTGCTGTTCATGGCAAAAGAGAGGCCTTCTTATGTCTGCATGACCTAAAACAAAACCATCATGATGATGAGGATGACTCCTTGGTTACGAAAAGCAATGGCAACACCATTCTTCATTGTACCATCTCCAGTGAACACTTTGGTTAGTTTGTCTTAATCTTTAGTTCGATTCTTTGAGTCTGGAACTTTCATTTGCACTTTTTTTTTCATTGACAAATTTTAATTTTTAGTATTTTGTTAACTTCCACTCATACCTTTCAAACCAACTTTATAACTCTCAAACGTTAATGAAGAGTTAAACCCACAACCCCTTTCACCTTCTCTTTCAACTTGTACTGCTAAACCAACCTTATATCATTTTCTTTTGCAGTAACTGCATTTAGTTCGATTGTTTGAGTTTAAAAGTTTCATTTTAATGCAAGCTTTACTTCAAATATGTATTTTTACCAACTGTACTAATTTTCGTTGATGTGACAAACATCAAACTCTTATACAATGTATCATCTCATCTCTCACTAGATTAACAAGTCAGAGTAGTAAAAAGAAGGAAGGTCTGATTTAATCTGAGACACACTTTAGAAAAGACTAAACTGATACAAAACATATATGATGAACCATAAAAAAAGGTTACCCTGAATTGAAAATTTTATCGTGTTGATAGGTATAGCTCATTCTGCTGTAAATATCTTACTCGAGTTCAATTGTTTCTATGAAAAAATTGAATTTGATAGGTTTGGCGCTTCAAATAATTAAGTTGTATCCAAAGCTTGTGAATTCTGTAAACCAGCACGGGTTATCACCTCTGCAGGTTCTGGCTGGGAAGCCTAATTGTTTCAAAAGTAGCACGCGGATGGAGTTACTTCAGAGTATTATTTACAATTGTAAGAATATAACTTTCATGCACCAACTGTTTCTAACTTTTCTACATTTATATAATCAAAATGTCTAAATTTTTCACATTAACTAGAGTGCTGTCACTAATGATAATGGGTGATTTGTGTTGGCCAGGTTCGATTGTTGATGAGATTGAGGAAACAGATGATGTATGTTACAATGAAGAACACAAAACTCACCACTACCCAACGAACTATGAAACATGCGCCACCTTCTTTTCATTGTTGAAGAGTACTGGTGCGTCCTTGTACTTAGTATTATCATGTCAAAGTGATGATGTGTGTATACTTTATATATCATAGACTCTATGAACACCCTTTATATCTTTTACACTGTTACAGCAATAGGAAAAGATGACAAAGCTGCAAGCAATGACGAAGAGAGTAATGTCTCGCAAAAATCTGGTAATTTCCCCTGTTGTGAGTATTTCGTGATGCTACTCCTACCCTCCAAAACCAATCAAAGAGTGTAAATACCAAGCCATTTACCAGACATGTTCATTTGGTTGAAAGAAAAATTATCTTTCAAGCAATAAAATTTCTACACTTTCTCCTTTTCTTCAATTTATATTTCAAATCTTCTTCTGTCTTTAATTTATTTTGTCTCGATCCATCTATGCAAACATGTTTTGTGTCATGCATGTTATTTAAACGCTAGGGGCTTTTGAAAGTACTAATGTGTACAGTATTTACTGAAGCAGAGGAAGAGCAAGCAAAGAAATCAGAAAAGAAACGTTACGGGTTCCCACCCAATTGGGCAGCAGCGATCCGATTCCTAACTCATATGATGAAGCTCTTGCTAATCATTTGCGGTGTTGGTAAATCTATTTCTCTACCCATTGTTAGTCAAAATCATAGAGAAAGTGTCAGATGTGTTGCATCACTTCCTTTCATGTTTTTACACTTTCTTAAAATGAAGAGATTTTTTGCATACAACATATCCATGTTAAAAGTAAAATTACTTGACGTAAAAGAAGCAGTCGACAAATTGAAGTAGAGAAAGGTGAATGCATTTTCACTTTTTCTTTGCACAGAATGACTTTGATAACGCATGCAGGAGCAAATTGGATTGGTAAAATCCAACGAAAGAAGGTGAAACACATTCAGGCTATGCAAGTGATGAATAAACTAATCGAGAGTGGTTCTTCTTCTTTGTACAAGCATGATTATACAAGTATGAGTGTTCATGGGAGTGTGAAAAGTAGAAGAAAGCCGGCACCTATTCTAATTGCAGCAAAGATGGGAGTGAGGGAAATGGTTGAAAAGATCCTTGACACAGAACCAATGGCTATCCATGAGGTGGATTCTGAGAACAAGAATGTTGTTCTTTTGGCCATAGAGAACAGACAACCTCATGTGTACAGCCTTTTGAATAAGAGAAGTTTGATTAGGGAAACTGCATTTCGTCAAGTAGACAAGAATGGTAACAGTGCATTGCATCTTGCTGCTACCTACGGGAGTCATAGGCCTTGGCGTGTCCCTGGTGCTGCTATGCAGATGCAGTGGGAGTACAAGTGGTACAAGGTCAATATTCTTCCTATCTCATAAGAATTTCAAAAGGTTTTCACAAATTAAGAGTGCTCTTAACTTTAAGGAAAATCTACTTGTTTTAACTTCAAAGTATTCCTACAGTTTCAATATGATGGTTTTGGTTCCTGTGTTTTTCATCAAAATACGATATAAGGTTGAAGATGAAATCTTGTAACAGTTCTAGTATACAAAGATAAAAACTATACTTTTCAAAATTCAAGGAATCAAAAGCATTTTATCATATATTATATACGCGTAACTGTATAACGAATATGCAATGACATATCATGAGTTTTTGTGGAAATAAAATCGTATAATTATGTGCTTTAATCTATCCGTGTGAAATAAAATTTAGTAAATATTTTTGTTTTTCTTACTCTTGTGTAAAAAGAGATCTCCCAGATGCATGATGTGTTTGGAGGTAAATATATCATAATGATTGTGGTTTTCAGCTTGTTAAGGACTCCATGCCACCAAATTTCTTTGAACGTTATAATGAGAACGGAGAAACAGCAAAGCAGCTCTTCATTAAAACACACCAAGGACTTGCGAAAGAAGGTGGGAAATGGCTCGCCAAAACATCAGAATCATACACACTGGTAGCAGCACTGGTTGCAACAGTTGCATTCGCAACCTCGACGGCTATACCAGGTGGTCCTGATCAACGCACAGGTTATCCATTACTTGAAGGAAGAACTGCTTTCAACATCTTCGCCGTAACATCACTAGTTGCACTATGTTCCTCTGTCACAGCCCTTGTTTTATTTCTTTCAATACTCACGTCTCGGTTCCAAGAAAAGGATTTTGCTTTGGACTTACCCAGAAAGCTTCTTCTGGGATTGACCACACTCTTCACATCTATAGCATCTGTCTTGGTCTCATTCTGTGCAGGGCATTTCTTTATAGTTGAGAATGAGCTGAAATTTGCAGTTTATCCCATATATGCTGCTACGTGTTTACCTGTGTCGTTTTTTGCACTTGTGCAACTCCCTCTTTACCTTGATCTCTCCTTGGCTATGATAAGGAAGGTTCCCCAGCGCAGCTATAAAGTGCACTCGCACGGAATGCATCATCATTATTAGCCCAAGTTATTTTTTACAATTTCATGTGCAGCATTGTTGTCTGTTAAACTACCATTTTTGGACACATTCATTTCCTTGTTCAAAGAATCTTTCTTTTAATTGGTTGTTTCTAGGCAATTATCACGAGCGCTTTTGTTGTGAAGTGTTAATTTTGAAAAAAGAAAAGAACATTTCACACTAATTTATTATTTATACATATTTCTTAACTTTTACATGACTTGTCAAACTCTTAATAGGAAGAAGTCTTAGCGTTTTTCGTACAGCAAACTTATGCTTGGTGTAATGGTTATGGTTCAACTGCTGTGGGATTCAGTTGTTAGTAAATTGAGTGCTTTTGTTTTTACCATTTCCGCATCATTGGGTTATATATTATGTATAATCTTTTTTTACAACACTTATATTTTTCAATCAAATACTATTTCAGCACATTTCTATTCCGTTTGTAGAACCCTACTGTGAAAGAGTGAAACTGCATGAGATACCACCAGAGCAACATGCTACGTTGGTTCATCTCACAAACACTAACACTAAGATTTACAGCCTCGATCTGCATCACTCAATTGTCCCAAAAGGAATGGTCAACTAAAAGACGAGGAAAAACACCTTTCTATGATTTCTACACAATAAATATATTAACCGGAGAGGGGGTAGGACATGTGTTGGAAAATATCTACATATGACCTAAACTACAAATTATAAAGAGGAAAAGTAAAAGTGGAACCCACTCTAATCACATTTAGTCACAGGTTCTGTTGTCTCTTTTCAACCATACGGTGGAACGAACGAGTTTTCTTCACATTGTCTGCAAAGAGTCTATGCCTGCAACCAAAATGTGCACATCAGGACTCAGCTACCATAGATACTGACACCCAAAATCAAGAAACCCATCATTGAAATGATGCAATTTTGTAGGCATTAAATTAGATATCAAAAAATTGGGAGCAGAAAATTCTTCTAAGAAATTGGCTAGCGTGATAATGGCAAACCCGCCAACCCACTACCTGAGGGAACATGTATCTAATGAAAGTTTTCTTCCCAAAAGAGAGATTCAATTCCTTATTAAAAGAGAAAAAAGAAAGTTTATAATAAGGTGAAAACGGGCCGTAACACAAGATTTGTCAAAGTCTGGACGGCAGGCTTATATAGGGAAATAAACTTAACGTTATAGATTCAAATTCATTGGTAATATGAGCAAAAGAACAAAAAATCAGACCTTTGGTACTCTAGCTTCTGTGTAACTATGCCATTCAGCAACAGTTCTGAACTGTACACCATTGCCCCTGCAGGTGAAAAACATGGTATTCTAAATTTTCAATACGGAGAAAATTTCCCAAAGCCATATGAAACAGTTTCTCTTACCCTTCTCAAGAAAAGGCACCGAAAAGGCATAATCTTCTTCACAGGATAAGATCAGCAAATCATCTGGAACTGTGTGGCCGTTCAAAACCGACCTTACACTCTCCACAACCTTGGAAAATCGTTACAAGAAAAAATAATAATTGAGATAGATCAAATGTAATGTCAAAAGCTTGAGCCAAAAGAAAGATTTGTTCTATGTTACACACGTGTCTATGTTTTCAGAGAAAAGGAGGAAAACAATTACTTTGATTATACAAATAATAATATAGAACAATTATAAACTTTGATTATTATTCTATGATTTGTTCACAAAAAATCGTGAAAAGAAGGAACTATCACAATTTTAAAGATATAATTTTCCTCGACCGTTTATGAGTGCAAGTAATGAATATACATGGAGAAAGATGTATACCTGTCCATGAACTGCTCTTGCTAAATTTGAAATCATCTCTTTACTAGGTTTAGTATTTGGGGTGATCAATACTCTTCGACCCTACAGAAAATTATGATCATTTTACCAGGAGCAACATGACAACAATGCATGTTTGTATATAAAAGAGGTTTAATTAAACTTATATACGTCCTAAAAGTTAAAATTTGGTTCACTTAGTTCTGGTGTAGGATTTTATCCCCGTAAGCCATGTTTTGCTGATGTGGTTTCATAATGAGGAACTAAGTTATAGCACTGAATTTTATGACATGATCTAAGTTGAAAACTAACCGTAAACTAATGGGGACTTAATAGCATCAAGTTGAAAACTATGGGAACAGCTGTTACAATTAAAATCAGAGGACTAAAGATAAAAGTGGTAGATAAGAGGATTATAAATCCAAGACTTGTTTATAAACAACAATGGTAAGTGAGCCTTATCTCACTGGGTAGGCTATCCATACACACAAATACGTTTGGACATAATAAATTAAAACAATTTATAAGTGAGACCAAGAGATGGGTTCAATAATCCAGTAAATCTTTGATAAAAATCAGAATTAGAAATTGCTAAAAATTTGCATGATCTCTTCTAAAAACAAATGACTTTGGTACAATTACTGTTGGTGACAACAAATCCATAATCCGATAATTTTAAAAAAATACTACAAACTCATTTCACCACGCATGTCATATATTACCTTTAAAAGAGGATGCTGAACTGCTCGAGCGAGTGAAACTGGCAAGCTGAAACCTAACTCCTTTTCCTTTTTTGCATCCCTCAATATGTGATTTCTCTCATCAATAAAACAGTTAGCTTGTCCGCAGCTCTCGATCCACAAGTGTGTGACCACCATTTTACCAAAAGCAATAGCTTCCAACATATTTCTAGTTCGCACAAATTCATCAGCTATGAAGTGGGTAGCATCTGCAATGGAGGATACCACAGAAACTCCAAGCCGTGCTAAAATCTGCTATGAGCACCAGAATATGTCTGAAAAACCATGCCTTTGCACTTACTAATAGAAGTTTAAAAAAAAAATCAAATGATACCTTCTTCTGATGCTTAATAATATCTTTGTCCAAGTGGCAGCTGTAAAGAACTCGAACATCAGTCATGTCCCTCCTCTTCCTTGAATCTTTAGACGGAGTAAGTAATTCAGGTCTGCTGGTACTCAAGCTCTGAAGTTCCTTGCTAAGAGGCGATGCACCGTTCACAGGCCTCTTATACTTTGATGGAGTTGAAGATGCCAAGTCAGATAACTTGCTCCTCTCTCTTGGCAATTCATCTGATCTGGTGGCTTCAGAATTACAAACATTATCCCCTGGGTTTGTTTTATCTAAATTTACCTCTAGTATTTTCCCTTGTTTTCGATCAACAGAAGATATTACTGAACTATCCTTCGAAGAAGAGTGATCTTTGCTATTTACATGTGATTTGACATCAGAATCTGTTCTCATTTTTCTCTTACCAGCAGTAGATTTCCCAGTATCTATAGGTTTTGCAGATGGTCTGGAAGAACAATCTAATGTCTCGGATCCTTTATCATGATTAGAAAAGTTCCTAATTCTGAGAGATCTCCTTCTTTTAGGACAATCCACAATATCCAATTCAACACCATCACTGAAACTAACAACACTTACCTTCAGAGCCGAATTCTCAAATTGACTCAATTTGGAATTATGACCTACTTCACAGTGACCAAAAGATCCTGTAGTAGATTTAGAATCCAATGATTTGGATGCCTGTAGGCCAATTCCACTTTTCTCAGGGGAATCAATACCTATATTCCTATCTCTCAAACTCTGGGACGATATATCAAGGTTTATTGATACATTTACTGATAACCGTCGTCTAGTTCTGTAGGCAATTGGTGAAATATGCCAAACACCATCCTGCAATTTCCTTTTATTGACTGAACTACCTTTTCTTTCTTTGCCATCAGGATTATTCAACTCATGAAGTTCTACTCTTTTCAAAGCTCGAGCTGACTTTCTTTGTACATTTTTTGGAGACAAGGATATTCTACCATTTTCACTATCACTGGAGGTTTGGTTGCCTTGTGCATTTAACTTACTCCTCTTTGATCTAGTCATCACACAGTCATTTGTGTGTTGCCTGACTTCTTTAGTGTTTCTCTTTGATATACCTGAAGTTTGCAACATTGATTTAACATCAACTTTCCTTTTCCTGTCATATTGTCCCAAATGTTCCTTTGACGAAACCAGCCCCACTTTTCCCGTAGAAGAGTTATTGAGTTTATAACTTAAACCACTACGAGTAACATGAGCAGTATCATTATCAACAATATCCTTGATATTGCACAATGTTTCCATAGCCTCAGCAGCCATTTGAGTATCTGGTCCTACATCCAACATCTCCTGTTCTCCTGCATTAGCATCAGACTCCGTATCTCCTCCAGAGCAATCAGCCTTAAATTGTTTATCCAATTCATTAGCTAGATTGCGTTTTAACTTTATTGTTGCTTCTGGTATAACATTGTCCCTTGCTTTCAGAATATTCATCCCAAGTTTTGAATCAGAATGAACTACAGTCTTTCTATTATTAGGAATACTCTCGTTTTTTTTATCATCATTTAGATTTAGTCTGCATACTCTCCTTTTCTGGAATCCCGGCAACGACCTTGGCCTACGTGTTTCACCCTTAAGAAAATCATTCTTTCTCCTTAGATATATATCTCCCCCACCCTCATCCTCACGGCTATCATCCCATTCATAAATCCCAGTTCTTGCAGCTTTGCCTCTATCATTTACAGTCCTGGCCAAACTATGTTGCCTTTTTGTACTGGGAATGGATTTTGACTTTTGCTCCATATTATTAACACAGTTAGTTTCTTGATCAAACTCTGTGATATTCTCTTTAAGAAACCTATCTACAAAGTCAAGAGCATTGACCTGTGACAAAACTCCAGGTTCTTGAGAGTTAACGTAGCTTAACCCTTCCAAATCACCATGGTAAATAGGCAGCTTGTCTAAGTTGTTTCCTTCATTAAGAGAAGTTCCATTTGTTTCAATAGGTACATCATCATTGAAAAGTTTTCTCACTGTCGACTTAGCAACCTGACTCTTAAATCCCCCAACTTCCACACTATATTTCCCACTATCATTTTCCTGATCAATTCCCTCAACTTTCTTTGAACAACTAAGAAAGGACTCCCCTTTATCCGTTACAACCAGTGATTCCTGATATTGGTCACATCCTGATTTACCCTTGACCACATCCTTATTTTCTTTCGAATCTACCTTGTGAATGGCAAGAGCAGCTTGCCGCAAAGATTCTGCACGAAGAAAAGTAAACCGAGGTGGCATTGAACCTGAGAAATATATAAAATTTATTAAGGGAATTAAAATGAAACGAAACACAATCACATGTTACATTTCAGAAAAAAAAAATTACAAAATAATCAACCTAGCAATGTATTTAGTCCTACACAGAAAGCTAAGATAATCAATCAGATACAAAGTACGTGGAAAAACAAAGAAGCAGGGATACCACTTCCCCTAAAAATAAATGAAAAGGATAAAAAAAAATATGGAAAACTCGTCACCACACTCAACCAAATCAGTACGTATTTCACCCCAAACGTGAGCTAATTAAAACATAATATTGGGATGAAATTCGTAGATAATGCAAAGTCATGATGTGTAAGCCAATTTTTATCTTCTTCAATATGCATGCCTACTAGTGCAAGAAATGGGTATGGACAGATAAAGTTTCCACAAAATTGTTTTAATTTTCAATTACCACTAAAATTGCTAAGATGCTATTAAACACCTAAGAATGAATAAGCCACTAACAAAATCGACAATGTTAAAAATCACCACTTGAAAATCGCCACTTTTTAGAACGCTGTTTCCATTTATTTTCATCCATCCACTGATGAAGTCTCGAAATTCACAGACACACAAACAAAAGCCATGACAGCTGAACAGTGTCAGGTACCTACCAAATTACCAGCAGCTCCCAACCAACGCACCCAAGGAAAAAATTAGAAGGAAAATCGGAATTGACTCACTCACTCACCAGAACGGTTTCGCTGCCACGATTTACCCTTTCTGCTATCCACTTCACCATTGTCACTGTCGACAGAAAGCTCATCATCATCGACATTCTCCAAAACTTGCGTTCTATCAGATTCACACACTTCGTCCAGCAACTGCGTCTCAACATCACCCAACGCCTGAGTTTCACTAGCGAGGTTCATCGCTTCGTTTTCCAAAATGTCGTCATCGCAATCAAATACCTGAGTTTCCCCGGCAAGTACCACCGCCTCGGTATCCAAAACGCCGTCGTCGTCGAAAGGCACGGTATCTTCGAAGTACCGCCACTCCTTGTCATCGCACTCATCGTCCTCCACGCCTGAGATTTCGCCAAAACAAACAAAAATGTTATATTTGATGCAAAATTAGGGGTTTCAGTCACATGATAGATATAAAAGAAATTGAATTGAATGAAAAAGAAAGCGACCATCGGCGTCGAATGGTTGAGTGTCTAAGTAATCAAAATCTGCGTGGATTCCATGATCATCCTTGCCGGTAGAATGGTTCGGACTCATCGCTGAAAATCCCTCTCGAAATTAGGGCACAGAAAGATAGAAAAAAAAAAGATTAAAGAAGTCAGAATTTTTTGGAGGGAAAATGTCGCGGGCTTTTCTGGATAGTGGCCGCATCAAAGAACAGTGTAAAAACAATGGTAATCCTCACTTTTTCACGTTTTAGGGTTTGTGAAATTTTTGCAGTTCTTCACTACTATGTGTCGGTTATTCTCGTTATGGTGAAGTAACAAGCTCAGTGACTAATCGTCATTCTTTACTCACTTTTCAAATAAAAATAAACGAATATTTATTATTTATTTAGGATTCAATATATTTTAAAAGTTTTTAACTGTTTTTCTTTCAAACTTTAATTCATATTTTCAACTTAAGTTAACAAAAATTATATTTATTTATTTTCAAAATTAGTTTAAAATGAAAAGATTTCGAACTAAAACATATCTAATTCTATTTATTATTTCTAATTTTGTCCTACATCTTAATTTCTTAATTTTATATATATGTAACTTAATTTTTTAGACTTTTAAGTTAATATAATTCTATACTTTTGATCTCATTTAACATAATATCATTACAGGTCTTTTTGTTTCCGGTGATTTGACAAAACAAAAATACCCAAAGTTTCAAAACTATTTATGTAACATTTTAATACAAATAATATTTTATTTTAAATTTTTTTATTTCATGGAATAACCTATTTTAATTTATAGTTTGAAAACATCATATAGTATTTTATAAAATTCTATTATGACTTTTTATTCTAATTCAAACCTTATATTTTAACTTTAATTTATATTTTAAAATTACTTTTTGCATCAATTTATTTTATAAAGTTATAAACACTTAAGTATCGAATGTCAAATAATTTAAATTACTATTATCATATAATTTATGATTATTTCCTAAACTGATATATATATATATATATATATATATATATATATATATATATATATATATATATATATATATATATATATATATATATATATAGTTTTATGTTTTCTATAAATTTAAATATTTTTAATTAAGTTTTCTTAAATTATATTATCAATTATCTAACATTTTCATATTTTTAAATTAAATATTTTACCTTAATTTTTATTGATATGATATAACTTTTATTTTATATTTTTATTATTTAAATTAATGGAAATAAATCTATACATATATTTCTACACTTTTTTATAAATAGTTTTATTGGATTGTGAAATAATTTTAAATTATTTAAATAAAAAATATTTTTAAAAATAAATAACTTTTTAATTTTATTATAGATCATTTTTTATTATCTAAATGAATTTTTATTACGAGTAATTATCTAAATTTAAGTATAATAATTGGCAACGTAAAATTAAAAGAATATATTGTAAGTAATTATTTAAATTTAAAATGTAGTTACTAAAAAATAAACTTAGAAAATAATTATACATATCAAAAGATTAAATCTCTTTATTAATAGGAAGTAAGTATTTGCATTCAAAAAACAAATCATTGAAAAGATAAAATCGGAAAAAAAATATGAAAAAAATAATAATCTTTCAATAACTAATGAAAACACATTAAGTCATATTTTTATTAGATAATTAAATTCAAATAAATGGTAACTTAAAAGATTACAATAAAAAAAATAAATAAATAAATTTAATTTAACTGTCACTTAATAAATAAAAATAGAAACATAATCAGTTTAAAATAACAATTGTTTAAAAGGTCAAATTACAAAAAAAGATTAAGTGTAAGGAAGATAAATAAAAATAAAAATTTAATTTAAATTCTCTTATAAATTAAATTTATTTCATTTTAATTTCTGATATTTTTTTCAATTAATTGTCTAAAAAATTTATATTTGTCAATAATGTATATAGTCCACTAAAATGACTTAACCATTTGACTTTTGTTTTAGTATTTTTGAAATTAAAGTTTAAAAATTTTATTTTTGAAGTTATTTTCAAAATGTTCTGTTTTTTTACTATAATCTAAAAATTACTGATTTTAAACATTCAATAAAAGAATAATTTTAATTAGAATTTCGATTAAAAATTTCAAAAACTTTTAATATTTAATTTAGCTGTTTTTTTATTTTTCATATCCAGATAAATAAGCAATAAAAATATAAAATAAAATCTATATCACTTTAATTAACCATGTCACCTTAATTAATATAAAAATTCTTAAAAAACATTAAATTTTAAATTCTCAGATAATTGTTTTAGTAAAGGCTCGATTAGAAATATATAAATACATCAATGATTTATATCTTTTGCTTTTTTTTTTAATATTTATACCTAGATAAAGAGATTATTTTTGTGCTTATATTTATTTTTCATAGTTATCCATTAAATAAAAATAAGAATAATAATTTTAACAATTTTACTGTTTTTTTTAAATTTAATATTTTTTTTTAATTTTATAATCTTTTCAAATTTAACCGTTTTTATGATAAAATTACTTATAAAATAAATAAATAATATTTACAATAAAATTAAATATGTTTAATTTCATAATTGTGATAATAATAGTAATAATTTTATTATTCTGTATTATCATATAATAGTACATTTCCATATAATTTTTGGATTTGAAGATGTAGAGGGTAAGAAGTCTGAAGTTGAACACGTCATAGAGTTAGGAATAATGTCCAAAATATAATTTATATGTTACTAATTTTGAAAAACTAAATTATGTAGAAGATATATAGTTTCTATGTAAAAGTGTAGTGGGGAGAAATTGTGTAAAAGAAATTATAATATTTGATTATAATTGTCATCGTTATTATGCTATTATAAATATTCATTATTTGTAATCAAAATCAAATTTGATGTTACATTTAACCCTTATAACATGAAAAAACCAAACTTGAAATGATTAAAAAAATTGATAATTTTTAATAAAGGTTCGCATTAGAAATATACTACTGTGAGCATAATACATATGTGCAAGACAGATTGGAAAACTAGTGTAACTTTCTTTATAAATGTGATAGCAATTTTTGTGCCTAAAAACTGGAAACTTGTAGTTTTATTCCTCCTATGGGCTTGGAAAGCCAGAATAGTCCTTTGCTCTTTATTACTTTTATAACAAAACCCATTACCGCAAAATATATTACATATATATGAAGTCATTGCATGTTAAAGCCAATGCACTCACATGGGATATGTTCAGTTTTTTTTAGTAAATACTAATTTTTCAAAGCACAACAATGTTATGTTCAGTTCCTTTAATAAATACTAATTTCAAAGCACAACAATGTTATGTTCAGTTTCTTTAGTAAATTCTAATTTCAAAGCACAACAATATCTAACTGAAAATTCCAACTGATGATAAACAAAGCAAAGGATGCAAATGAAAACCAGTAATACCTCCTTGCCTCTAGACAGCTGGAACAATATCTAAGGACTTGTCATATCAAGTGTGATCATGCGGCAGCTACTACTGCATAGACACAAAAGGTAATTGTTCTTATCTAATTTAAATTTGAAGAACTACCAAAAGAACTGAGTCCAAAATTGTCATTAGGACATCAAACTTTGCTTCCCGGCAAAAGGGTTATACGTAAACACATTAAGCCCATTCATTTTCAGTTCAGGAGCCCTAGGTTTGTATTATTTGCTGCTAAAATAATATGGGGGTAATGCTCCGGGATCAAGCTCCCAGAAGCCTCTCAGATTGCCCCCATGTTCTTCTGTTAATTTAAAGGCAGGGATTTGGTGGGAGAACCTCAGCAACTCTTTCCAAAATATTCTCATGGTCCTAGCTGATCGTGCATTTAAGTTGCTCTTAAAAACTGACTTATAACCACTCACCAACTCCAAAGGTACAACATCCATCCACAAATCATTTTCTCCAACAACTTCCACTATGTCATACTTCAAATTTGCCAGATCAGAACGTTTTATTTTAGTCGTCCAATTCTTGTACAATGCCCAAATTTCGCCTTTCCTTGGAAAAATTTCATATTCCTTCTTACTGTTAGTAATAGTCTGCACCTGATGTGAAATAGAACGGGTGTCAGAATACGTGTAGGGACTGGCACACGTTTTGATTTTAAATCTGCCAATGGAAATAAGCATGTCTTTATCTTCCCATCTGAGACAGTTTTCTGGTATCCAGCAGTTAGTAAGATAAGTAACTTGCAACTCAGGTTCTGGTCTGATCCTAATCTTCTTAATCTGACCATAGTATTTTGGTAGTCCATCCTCATCCCCGTAAAATGCCCAAATTTGGCCAACCTGAAACTTTTCTATGGACCTCCCACCATCAAAATTATAGAACTCGGGATCTGGAATTTCAAAAGCCTCCGCGTCTGAGGATGAAAGATTACTACCAGTATGTTCAACGGGATCCTTGTTCTCCTTTGAAGAATTGTTTCTTTCCAAATTATGCTTTGCAGTAGATGCATCTACCTCCCTGGCAAATTTCGACATATCTGAAGACCTTGTGCCATTCCCACTAGACGGACAATGTCCCACATTTATATCCAAATCTCCAGGAACATCAATTTCCTCAATATTCCTTGGCAGGGATACAGGATCAAGTTCCCAAGAGCCTACAGGAACACCAACTCTTTCCTGACCAGTCATTTTAAAAGATGGAACCCTGTGAGAAAATCTGAATAACTCAGCTGATGGAATTTGTATGGTATGCTTGCCTCCATCCAGTTGAGAGAAGAGAGATGTAAAACCTTTCAATTTACCCAGGTATGCAACAACTACTCCCACACCTTCAATGTAATCTGATAAGATTTCGACAAATTCAAAATCATACTGCCTATGAGACTCCGCATCCATATGCCATTTGATATCCCAATTTTTAAAAAGAGCCCAAGTTTCTCCCTTTCTAGGATATACTTTATACCTACTGCGGCCATACTTTTCACAAACAATAAGATGGGAGAACATCAGTGGATCTTCGGTAATTTCTGTATTACCAAGTCTATGTTCCCCACAAGCAACTGGCAATTGCTCATTTATCCAGTGGATTTCATCTTTCTCTTCTGCGTCTGGTTCAAACCATGTTATACGCAACTTGAATCCAGGAGAGAAAACTTTTTTGATTAAAGCATAGAATCGAGGCATACCATCAACAGTATCGTAAATAGCCCAAATCTGCCCAGCAGCAAAAGACTCCTGTTTCTTGTCTTTTTCAAAGTCACTGAACTCTGCATCTGGATAAATAAGCTGAACTGGTTGATCTGCTGATTTCAAGGGTGAATGCTCTGAAGTTTTGTCTGTGTTTGAGCTACCCACTGCCTCTTTTTCCCTCACCTCCTTAAGCTCCTCTTTTAAATTTTGAACGCTCTCTTCAGAATAAAAGTTCTGCTTCCCCTTTACCTGTCGCTGATCTTTTTTATCAGCAGCCGAACCATTTTGTTCATTAATTTTAGCTGCCTCCTCATGTTCCTCTTCACCAGCACCAAATGGAGATCCAGTCCCTTCATCATCACTCACATTCTCCTTGTAGGAAACCTGATGCTTTTGTCGCGTAGATCTACGTGGATTCTTTTCTATGTGGGTAGAAAAACCAGGAACAGCATCACTGTCAAAACGAATCTCCTCTTCAGATTCAGAATCAGTACTGCCCACAGATTCAGAACTTTCACTGAATTCAGCTACCCGCTTTCTCCTTCTCTTTCCATTTGGCTTTACAGGGTCATCCACAGTATGGCGTTTTTTTTTGTGTGATTTGGTGTGTGATCTGTGAGTATGCACATTACCTTGAGATCCAACACCAACATTGAAAGCGCCATGATTCTGGCTATGGTTTTGTGCACCAAAAGCTTGCTGGGTTGAATTAATTGTTGGTGCTGTACTTTGCATATCAAATGCAACGAAGGGCCTATTGCAATGTTGACAGCGAAGAGATCTGTGTAAAACTTCCAGAAAATACTCATATCTAACAGAACAATGTGAGCACATGGTCCAAAAAGTAGGGCGGCCACGATTAGGCCCCTGATGAGATGTCTGTCTAGACTGTTGTTGCTGATGAGGATTTAAGTTTGTAAAACTGGGTCTGACAGTGGTTTGCATCACAGGATTAAAATTCATCTGAACATTCTGATGATGATGAGTTGGCATGGTAGCTCTGTTCATTGGAGCCCTGCGCAGATTCATATCAAGCCTAGATCGTTTTTCTCCATCTAAAAGAACTCTTTGAGCTTCCCCAATCAGTTTAAATGCCGCTTCTGCACCAGAAAACTTGTTTTTGTCAGGATGAAGTTGGAGAGCAAACTTCCTGTATTGCTTCTTAATTGTTGCATCATTAGCCGTCAGCTCAATTTGAAGAATTTTATACCAGTCCATCTCATTGCCAAACAATTTCTGATCAGCAAAGCAATGCACATCACAGACAATAAGCATCTGATTAATATTCTCCAAATCAGGATATAGTTGTTGAGCCTTAAGAACAAATTTTCGAGCCCCGTTGAAATCTTTGTTTTGCATTTTCTTTTCAGCAATTTCCTTGGCCCTTACGGCCTCTTCTTTATTGCACTCCATCAAAAATTCAGATTTCAAAACCTGAAAGTGAGTGCTATTGCCACGCACACTGACAACCAAGCTACATTTAATTTGTAACTCTTACTGTGTGAACAGATCCTCCAAGACCCCACAAGTCGAAAAAAAAAATTACAGTCTACACATTCAGATTGACCCTGCAAATATTGTATAACATGTAATTATAAGATCCCGTCTAAAAAATCTTAAAATGAAGTTGTTGATATCACAAACAAATTTCTAAACATAAAATTAATGCATCAGTAGAGGACCTCCAGATCTTTCAATTTGCTAGGAAAACAGTAGCGGAAACACTATAGATATCCAAAACACAGTTTTCAGATCACCATAGTTTAATTTGTGTGAACTTGTCACACCAAACAAACATAATAACTAAGGAAAAAAGAATCAGCAAGATAAGGTGCTTTCTTCAATTTCTCCTCCCCCTATTTCCGTGTAGCTTTCCTTTTCATTATTTTTAGAGACATCAGCGTAGACATAAATAACAGAACCAAATGAAATGTAGAGACAGCTGTAAAAATGCTTCCATGCACCCATGGCAGGTTCTGCTAATAAAAATACTTAGCTTGAGGTCTGATTTTCAATTCTTCACAGCCAACAAATATAGTTTTTTTAACCAATCAACAATCAATTTATCATCTAAATTCTACTTTTGAAAATTCTTTCCAGTACAAGTGTTTTAGAAACCATACAACAGAACCAACCATTATTTCCAGTTTCTGCTCAAGAGACAAACTTTTGGAAAATAGAAAGGCATTCAAGGGTCAAATAAATTTAAGAAAGCAGAAAGTAAACAACGCCCAAGCCTTCACTAAGGTTCTAGAAAACACAAAATCAGCATAGGAACTGATATGACATGGCATGAAGATACAAGTTTACAAAGAGTCGACAAATGTACCATGATATCAAAACATTTGGAAGAAATGACAAATTTTAATAAATACGGAATATAAACAATAAAATTAGCATGCACTATAAAATTAACTTTAAAACAATATAAATCTAAAGAGAGAATAAATATTTTTATATTTATATAGATATATATATATATATATATATATATATATATATATATATATATATATATATATATATATATATATATGTTCTCATTTTGTAAATTATTGTGATATTTGCATTTATTTTGGCCAGATATTTTTTTTAAAATGTAAAATGCAATTAGGAGTATTTGAAGCACCAGGCAACAAATATGCATCACACTGCAAGTTTGAAAAATGATACTTTGTTGCATGTGGTTGAAGCATACCTGCTCCGAATGGGTTTGGTGTAGCACTCCGTCACGTTAAACTTCCACCAAGGAACCAAAATTCAAATACAACATAAAAAAACCCTACAAAAGCTAATCATTTGTAAACCTGCATCATAAAAAATCAGAAAATATATTAGAAAAAGATTACTGTGCCATAGGCACTTCTTTATATCGCAAACCTGTCACAGCACCAAACAGAAGCAACATTCAAACACAAAGGAGAGTAACAGCAAAAACCCTAATTTATTCCAAAGGTAACCAAAAACACAGAATTAGGAAACAATTCTTATCCAACAAAACATCAGGAAAGCTTGAACAAACCCTCTCCCCAAAAAAAAAAAAACAAAAAACAAAAACAAAAAATCTTTACAGTAAGACATTCATTGTTTTTTAAGTCAAAGGAAATAAGTTAATGCACTAAACAAATTTGAATATGCATATGGGGCAAAAATTATTAAAACCCTATATTTGAAAAAACATGAAATTAAAAAAATAATAAGGTTTTAGAGATGAAGCCGTGGACGCACCTGGTAATGTAATTGAGAGTTGAGAGAAGAGAGCATAGATGCCACACCAAAATAAAGAAGCAAACTTCGAACCTGCTCTTAGTGGAACCCCAGACTACTAATAGTATGATTGTTTATTGTTAGGATTCTATTGTTCTCCAACTGCCCCTTCAATTTTTAGTTTCCAGTGTTGTTTCCTCTGTAATTTACTTAATGTGCAAGGGTTCTCTCCTTTGTTCTTTGACCCTGGAAATGGTTGATCCAACGGACCACATTTTTTGGCTTAGGGGCACTTTGGTACATCCATATTCATAGATTTTTTTCACTTCACAAATTTTGAATGAATTACCATGATTCAAAATTAGTATAGAAAACAAATGCAGTTATTTAAATAATATAATTTTAAAAATTAAAAATATGTAATTTATTATCTATACTTACTGTAATATAAACTATATTCTATTTTTATTTGTACACATTGTTTTCACTTTCACCTTTTATAACTGTTTTTTAAAAATAAAACAAATATTTTATCAAATTACTGTTTTTAAAATTTTATTTATTTTTATTTTAAAATTTTTAAATTAAAAAATTATTTACAATAAAATTATGAAATTATTTTATATTTATTTTTATAATTACAATAATGATATTTTTTATTGACACCCATTTGTGCTTGTTTTTTCAATATATTCAAATGAAAAAAGTTATATAATTATAGTTAAAGATAGAATTGTTCAATTAAAAATATATAGCATTGTATAAAAGGATTTTTTTTCATTTTAGATACACATTTTTCTATTACTTTTATCTTTTAAATTAAAATAGTTATTTTGCTAATTTTACATTTTAAGTGATATTTTTTTAAGTTTAACATTTTAAAAAAAAATTGTATTGTTTTTTCTTTAAACTAAAATAACTATTTATAATAAAAAAAATCATATAAAAATAGATAAAACTGTATAAAATAAATTTAGGAAATCCATTTACGATTACTTTTATAATTATAGCAATAATACTCTAATTATTTTTTTGTCAAAAAAACAGTGATTATGAAAAAATATTAAATCATCGAATTATTTAATAAAATATAATATTAAAGGTTATTATAAAAAATATGTATCTCTTTTATATAATAATTATAAATTTTTAATTTGTTTTTTTTTAATTAAAAGTAGTCTAGTGATCCGAGTATTTTTTTTTCTTTAACAATTATTTTCATTTTAAATATAAAAATAATAAAATAGTGAAATTATTATGCAATGAGATGAGATAAAAATTAGGTTGTATTGTTGTAATTGTTATTATTAAAATAGTTATATTTATATGACTAAGTTATTTTAGTTGAGTTTCTCTAGGTTGAGTTTTTCCAAGCTGAGTTTATCCAGGTCGAACTCTTACAGGTCGAGCTTATTTGGATGAGTTCTTTCAAGCCAAGCTCCTTTGGGCCAACTTCTTCTAGATTGAACTCTTCAAGTCGACTTCTTTCAGATTGAGGTCTTAAAAGTTAACCTCTTCTAAACTAAGCTCATGTAGGCCGAGCTCCTTAAAGACGACATTTTAAACCAATAGGTATTTAAGAGTATGAAATTGAAGTGTCACATTTCAAATTTTTGAAAGTAGTGAACTATCAAATCAGTACATATGCAAAAGACCAAAATAACCATAGTTTGGAACAAATGTCAATAAACTACAACGTGTATTTTGGAATAGGCCGACCTCATCCACATTGAGCTCTCCATGTTGACTTCCTTTAGGTTGAGTTCATATAGGTCAAGTTCCTCCAAATCGAGGTCTCACCTAGGTCAAGGTCTTTATGGTCAAGCTCCTTTGGGTCGACCTCCTCTAAGACGAGGTTTTAACGTTAACCTCCTTTAGGCCAAGCTCCATTAACTGAGCTCCTCTCGACGAGCTCCTCCAAGTTAAGCTCGTATAGGTCAAGATCCTCCAACCAGGCTCCTTAAAGTCAACCTCTCAAGTCGACCTCATTCAAGATCAGCTCCTCCACACCGAGCTCCACCAGTCAAAATTCAATAGGTTGAGCTCCTTTAGTGTGAATTCAACAGGCCAAGTTCCTTCAAACTTAGATTTCTAAGTCGGGCTCTTCTAGGTTGAGTTACTCCGCCCAAACTCCCTTAGGTTGAGCTCCTTCAAACTGAGCTACACCAGCCGAGCTCCCCTAGGGCGAGGTCCTCCAAGTCGAGTGATAAATAACATTGTCTCTCGAGAGACTTGTACAACACTCAACAACTATTGCACTCGATAACTCAATTAGACCACAAAGTTCATAAAAACACAATGAACTTTTTTTGGTATTTTCACCAAACACATAATGTGCAATGAAATATAACATGAAAAAATTAATATTTATTGAGACTAAAGTTCAATCACTTAATTATTATGCATTAATAATCGTCTCGATTCAATATTCATGTCAAAATCAACTCACAATACTCAAATTTTCTTCGAACATCAATCATAGTTCGCGCAACAATCATTAACTTTTTTGAACCAAGACCATAACTTGCGTAAATCACGTTCAACCTCCAAATCGAAACAGAGATCTTCTATCACAACAGGTTGTTCAACTATCATCGTCTTCCTCGCACACCATCATTAACATAAATTGCAAAAACCTAATTTGTGAAATCGCGCCTCTTCTCCAAAAACCTGCAAAGTCATAAATGACACCACCATTGAACTTGTTTAACCTCCATCAATGATGCGAAAGCATTTACAAGGAGCAATATTTTAGATTAACTAGGAAGTTGAAAGATATATCAAAAGCACATTATTCCTCGGTATGCTCTTGTAGTTATGTGACATATTTACGCATAAATAGTTTAATAAGTAGTTAAATGTATTTGTCAGTTTTCTCCGTAAATTAAATTATCTTTGTTAATATATACTAAGTTTGTATATCTTTTTAGTTAAGAGCAAAATGTGAAACACTCTTTTACACGACTTTGGAGTTTTTTTAAGGACGGTGAAACTTCTTCTTATGCTTTTGACTTTTGGGAACATGATTCCTTTCATGTTGATACATTTTCTCTCTTGTGGAAATATTGCCAAATATGAATACTCTCATACATTTTAATAATATATGCTTACTTAAGCCTTTTATAAAAAATCTCTCAATATAATATTATGTAATTGTACTAGTGAATCACCAAGACTAATTATCAATTGTGATATTATTTATAGGTTTATTAAGAGAATATTTTATCATAAAGATCATTAACATGAGTCAAATTTACACAAAAGATCAAACATCACTTTAAATTGAAAATCTTAAATTATCTTATACATTGTTCAACTTTTTATTTATAAATATTTTTTTCTTATATATCATTTCATTTTTTTTATTTTTACTCCATGTAAAATCTTTAACTTATGCTTAAAATAGTAGGGGATAAATGATTATTATTTTATATTTTCCTTAAAAACTTTGATGAAATATGCGTGTGATTCTCACATTATTTGGTCTTAGTTATTAGTGTGCATTTTAACATATAAGAACACACGAATGTCATAATGTAGAGTGTTTCCACAACCATGGTCATAACAACAAACATGCAAGAAGAAAAAAAATAAGGACAATGATATTTTGACAACTCTTTTTTAACAACTTTGACAACAGGACACGTGTCATATTTTATTGGTTTGTTTGAATTTATCTTTAAAAAAATATTTGAAACGGACCAATCATAGACTGCCACATATACGTTGTAAAAAAGTTGTCAAAAAAGAGTTGTTAAAAAGACTTTTTCCAAAAAATAAATCTTGGAAAAGAAAATACATTTTGGTAGCATTAACAATTAGACGAGCATAAATATATCACAGGAACAAAATAGATATTAGAATAATTAGTCACAAGTTCAAAAAATATCAAATATTTTCCACAAAACAAGAAACAATAAAAAAGGATCTTAGTAAATAAAAAAGATTTAGACAAAAATAGTAACAAATACCACATGTAAAACAAAAAAATGGCAATATTATAACATTTTCATCCTTCAACTAGAAACCTCTCAATGCTACTAAAATAAACAACTGAAGGCAACGACAAAAGAAATAAACATGAGAATGAAAAATACAATAATACCGAATTGAGAACTTCAATACAATTCCACTCATGAAGATAATAAATGGAAGGTAGATTTTCAACACAAACTTGTGCAAAAAAGAATAAAGGTATATTTTATTGTTTTTACCATTATGAATTTTTAGTGAATATTTAAATTGTGACTTTTAAGTTCACACTTTTTATTACTCTAACATTTATGATTTTACACATCCTCTCTTTTTAAATTAGATATGTACGAGTGCTGTCAAAATGGGTCACCAATCCGATTTAGGTATGATCAACTACGGGCTGATTATTTAGTGAGTCAATTCAACTGAATACATTAATTAGCAAGTCAAAAAAATTCGATCACTAAGTCAAACAATTGACTCATTTAATTACAAATTTTTTAAAATAAAAAAAATTACAATTTTTTTGTAATTTAAATATAAATAAATTTCACTTCAAGATGATGTTAAACTCAAGACGATTTAAAATAATAAAAAAGTACAATATATAATGAATCAGACAGTATTTTTTAGAATTTTATAAGATAATAAAAATAAAATTAGGTGAATTAGTGGACCAATTCAACTCACCACATACTTAATCCAAATGAGTCGAGTTGAAAATTATACCGCATAAAAAAATGTAGGGTGTTGCTCCCTACACCTCCCCAAGTGGGACCTGTACCTCCCCATTAATTTAATTTATTTCAAAAATATTCTACACCTCCCCACTATTTTCTTTTATTCCAAAAATACCCTACACCTCCCC
>NC_028360.1:16417842-16498082 GCF_000741045.1 Vigna radiata var. radiata
AAGAAAGAGAAAATATTAAAATAATATTAATTAAGGTTAAAATGGTAATTTTTGGAGGTGCAGGATGAAAGCTTGGAGGTGGAGGATGAAACACCCTTTTTTCAATCCAACGTGGCCCAAATCCATGGTAGACTGGATTAACTCGCAGTTCATAACCCATTAGACAACTCTATGTGTGAGCACACGGGAAAATAAATAATATGTGATAATAAACCGTTTCAATATTATTGAATAATAAACCGTTTCAATAGTTGCAAATCTTTCATGAAAAAAAAAATATACGCTTTTATAATTATAACTATTTTAAAGTTATAGTTTATTTTTATTTCTAATGTAATAATTTTGACATTGGAATAACTCTTTATTTATATATATATATATATATATATATATATATATATATATATATTATTGAAGTGCTTATGTATTTATATAACATTGTTTACTTTCCCTAAAATAACAACACATATTTAAAATTGTGGGCCCTTAATTAACACACAAAAGTCAATATTATTTATGTAAACTAATTCGGAAAACATCTACAAATATTTATGGGAGACCAGTAAAATTTATATAAATGTAAAATTGTTTTATTTTCTTTTTTCACTTTTAGAAGGAAAGATTTTTCTCGGCATCATTTGCATACATATTTGTATTTCTTTTAAGTTGTATTTGATTAAAAGAACACAGATAAAAACATATAAAACATTATTTATATATCAATCATAAGTTATTTTTTATTCTCATTTTTTATTACATAATTTTTTAACTATGAATACTAAATTTATAAGGTATTAAAATAAAACAAATTTCTAGTGTCACTGTTTCTCCTTCGTCATGCCATTATAAAGAGAAAATATATCGTAATAAATAAAAGTGTGTATTTTTTAATAATATTCCTCTTATTAACAAATAGGAAAGCTCCAATATATTTATTTTTTTTCTATTTCCCGTAAACTAAGAGTAAAAATTTGGATAAACTAATTTATTTTATAATATCTAATATATTATAATATTATTATACAAAGTATATAAATTTTAATGGAATATGAAACTAAAATTAATTTTACTCTACTGGCGAGTATGTGAGAAGGTATGTTCCATCACATGTACATTTTAAAAAATGCGCTAGGATAGTGGTATCCTTCGGTTTAGTCCCTTAGACAGCATAAGATAGCATAGTCTCCTAATTTTGATTTTTGAAATACCCCGCCGTTGGCACAACGTTTCTTTCTCTCTCTTTTTCTCTTTCTCTTTCATGTTCCTCCTCCGCAACGACTGAAATCTGTGACGAAAAACCCTAGAAAGATGAATCAGTATCACATCTACGAAGCTATCGGTCGCGGCAGATACTCTGTAATGCAACCTCTTTCTTCTTTATTCCATTTTCCGCTTTCTTTCTAAAGCTCTGTTCGGTATTGTAACTCACGATTACTTTTTCTCTTTTTTTAATATTTGCAGACCGTTTACAAAGGCAGGAAAAAGAAGACTATCGAGTATTTCGCCATCAAGAGCGTTGATAAATCGCAGAAAACTAAGGTTCTTGAAGAGGCAAGTAATTCGATTTCGGAAAACTTATCCAAGCTTTCTAGTGCTAGTGTAGTTCATTTAGTATGATTTCATTTTGTTTTCTCTTTAATTAATTGTCAATTATTGTTAGTTGCAACTGTGATGTGTTTTCTCGCACTTTTTCTAGCAGATCCTGAGCTGTGTCGTGCTTGTTGAATTAACCGCTTTCTCCTTTTGCAGGTCAGGATTCTTCACACGTTGGATCATATAAATGTGCTGAAGTTTTATGATTGGTAATGCTAGTGTTTCATTGAAGAACCCAAGAATTAGGAAATCTTATTAAGAAACTTTGCTCTGAAAAAAAAAGTTTCCCTTGAAATTTTAGAAATCTTGTAGCACGAATTTTGAATACTGAAGTGATTATTAATATGTAAAACATATATAATTATTGGGTGGGACTTTCTCTTGGGAGTTTCAATAATTTATTCTTTCTTTCTTTTTAGGTATGAAACTTCTGCTCATTTATGGTTGGTTTTAGAGTATTGCGTCGGAGGGGATTTGCTCTCCATATTACGACAGGTGCACAGTGTGTTTTTGAGTCTGTAGTGCACATTCATCGTATTCGTTATTTGCATACCCACTCCCATCTTTCTTAGGAATTTTTGAAATATGTTATGCAATACTAATTTGGTATTGACGATATGAATTGTAGGATAGTAAATTTCCAGAAGAGTCTGTTCACGATCTTGCTCTTGATTTACTGAAAGCTCTACAGTAAGTTAAACTGTCTTAGTTTTGTTTTCTATTTTTAAGACATTATTTTTATTCTTATCTTATGCACTTCTGTCCTGATCTAATCTAGGTTTTTACACTCAAATGGAATAATCTATTCCGACTTGAAACCATCCAATATTCTACTTGATGAAAATGGATGCGCAAAGGTATGAAGTTGGTTTAATTGTTTTAAATCACTCTGATCTAATTTGAAATTTTGAAATGAAATGTGTACTTTTTGCTTTGCAGTTATGTGATTTTGGATTAGCGAAGAAATTGAGAGATATAACAAAAGGTTTTTCTTCTTCGGTAGGTTGCTTAAGTATGATGATTTGTCATTTTTACGCATAAATAGGAATAAATATTAAATATATTTGTCGTTGGTATACCTTTTTAGTTACCCCGAGCAAAACGTGGAACACCTTCTTACATGGCTCCGGAGCTTTTTGAGGATGGTGGAGTGCATTCTTACGCTTCTGACCTCTGGGCATTAGGATGTGTCCTATATGAATGTTATGCTGGGAGACCACCCTTTGTGGGAAGGGAATTTACTCAGCTTGTAAAATCTATCATTTCAGATCCTACTCCACCACTTCCGGGTAATCCTAGCAGACCTTTTGTTAATTTAATTAATTCCCTTTTGGTAAAGGATCCAGCTGAAAGAATACAATGGCCTGAGCTTTGTGGACATGCCGTTTGGAGAACAAAAATTCCTCCGGTGCCTCTTCCTGCTCAACCTGCATTTGATGATATGGTAGAGCTACACATTAGATCTGTCTTATCAGAACATAAATCTTCGCATAACAGGACACCTCCCAAATATCGTGAAAAGGATGTCAAAGGGGTCTTGAAGAAAGACGAGAACTCTATTTTAGTATCTAGAGGCCTTGAGACACCAACAAGGGCAACACCAAATGGCCCCAGAACTCAGATAAAAGGGTCTGGTAGAACAAATGACGTAAAGCAGAAGGATCATTCTAATATTAGCAAGGGTGTGAATCTATTAAGATTGTCAAGAATAGCAAAAACAAATTTACAGAGGGAAAATGAGAAAGAAAACTATCGACGCCCTTTGCCTAATAACTCTGAGAATGATTCTGAAGTTAAAATTGAGAACACTGACATGGAACTTGATTTTAATGAGAATACTGAAGATGATACACATGAAGAAACTGATGGCAACGAACCTAGTGAGAAAATAGACCATCATTTTCTGAATCAGGGAAAAACAGAGGAGATTGAAAATACTGCACACCAGTTCGATACCCCATCTGCTGTTAGCCCTCCAGTCTCAGATGATCTTCATGAATTAACTCCTGACATTTCTGCTGTTACTCCCAGCGTGAGCCCTCAGGTGAAGAAGCATAGAGCTAAAGAAGACTCAGGATCTGCCCTTGACTCTGATTCTTCAAGGTTGTCTAGCAACCTTTCCCAGGTTCTTTGGCATCCATCTGATCTCTCAGTCAGACCTGTAATGCCTAGCAGAAAAGTTGATAAAGTCTCAGAAGTCATTCCTTCACTCCCTTTTGAGGCATTGCAAGCGTCTGATTTTGTTAAGATGCCTAAAGAGCAATTGGAGGCAGTCCACAACCGGATATTAGCCATTTTGAACGGAAATACCAGCATTGGAGAGAAACAGAATGTGATTAGGTACCTCGAGATGTTGAGCATTAATGCTGATGCAGCTAATGTCTTGACCAATGGGCCAATTATGCTCATGCTTGTAAAATTGCTTCGTCAATCCAAGGCATCAGCTTTGCGTGTTCAACTTGCTTCATTGATTGGTCTGTTGATTAGGCACTCCACTTTTGTTGATGACAGTTTGTCTAATTCTGGAATTTTAGGTGCACTGACTGATGGCCTTAGAGACAGGCAGGAAAAAGTTAGGAGGTTTTCCATGGCTGCTTTGGGTGAGTTGCTATTTTATATATCCACTCAAAATGCAGACTGCAAGGATAACAATCAACTTGAATCTCCTTCAAAGGACAATAGGACAACATGTGGCTGGCAGGTTAGCTTCCAATCTTGTTGCTTACTATGTTTGTTGTTCATCTGTGTGGGCCATTTAAAGCTTGGCTTATACAAAGTCTTACAATTTCCTAATAAAGTTTGCTTGCAGCATGGTATGGTAAAAATATATTTTTTGTCAATTTGGTGTCCTCCTGTCAGCTGTTTTATGTTTGTTCGCCTGGTTTCTAAGTTCACATTTTTCATGCTTAAATAATTTCCACCTCGCTGCAGGTTCCAAATTCGTTAATTTCGCTTGTGTCTTCAATGTTGAGGAAGGGCGAGGATGATATAACTCAATTGTATGCATTGAGAACGATTGAGAATATTTGCAGTCAAGGAGGGTTCTGGGTGGGGAGATTGGCCAGTCAAGATGTTTTTAGTAATCTCTGTTATATCTATAGGGCGGCAGGGAAACAAGAGAGTGTGAGGCTCACTGCAGGATCATGCTTGGTGCGCCTTGTTCGTTTTAATCCGCCTAGCATTCAGTCTGTTATTGAGAAACTCTCATTCAAGGATCTAGCTTCTACTCTTGTAAAGGGAAGTCCACGAGAGCAGCAAATCAGCTTAAATCTTCTTAACATAGCAATGCTCGGGAGTCACTTGTTCACAAATATTGGAAGATACCTTGTACAACTTGCCGAGGATAAAAATCTAATCCCAAGTCTTTTGGCTCTTGTTGAGCAAGGTAGTGAAGTTTTAAGAGGAAAGGCACTAGTTCTTGTGGCTCTCCTCTGTAAGCATGGCAGGAGGTGGCTTCCACACTTCTTCTGTAGTCAAAAGTTGCTTTCTGTTGTGGACAGGCTGGGAAAAGAGAAAGATGCCTATGTGAGGCAGTGTTTGGATGCATTTGTGCATATTGTGGCATCCAGTATTCCAGGTTTATTGGATATAATAACAGGGGATGTCCAGCAAATGATGGGAGGAAGGCGCCATGGACACATCTCTGCCCTTACCAGCAGATCTCCAAAAGCCAACATTCATTTGTTTCCTGTTGTCCTTCATCTTCTTGGAACTTCAACTTTTAAGCACAAAGTCGTGACACCACAAGTAGTACTTCAGTTGGCGAATCTAATTAAACTTGTAGAGACACCATTTCAGGTACGTGACTCCGCCGTTGTGCCTGTCCTTTTCAGAGAAATGGTAAAACCATCTCTTTCTTAATTAAACGAGTCTTACGCCCTATTTATCGTGCCTTATCTTTTTTAGTAAATTACACCTAAGTTTCACACAATAATTTAAAAGGTGTTAATATAGTTTCATGGATTTTGAAATTGTGGAGCTGCTTATATTTCTTTTTATATTTCTTTAAATATAAAAGTTGTCTGGTTTAAATATAGTTGTTATGAGATATAGCCGTTAGATACTTAAATTTTTAAAAACTCGAGTTTGCTTTTTGATTAAGATTTTGATCATAAGGGTTGTGAGATGGCTAAGAATATAAAATTTTTTAAGGCCAATTGTTCTTTATTTAGAGTATTTATTAATTAAAATTGTTCCAAAAATTTCATAGAAATTATTTTAGCATGTTAATAGTTAGAAACGATATCTTCATAATAAGTCTTAAAAGCAATCATGTGTTTCATTGAATAATTAACAGACGCATACTATATTTGATACCTGAATGTGAGAACATTGCGAATAATCGTATTTTCTTAGTTGAACGATTATTTGTTTTCACTGAGCGGGGTAATCGTCAGTTAAAGATGTTTCATATCAGATTTACCAAGTTAAAGAAGAAATTTGCGAATAATTACGTATTACTAAATCTTAAGCATTCGCACTGGGTAATTAACAAAAACGTGTTTCTTTTTGTACTTACATGAAGTTAGGATGAAAGATGCCAATGAATATTTATTCTCATAAGTGGATATTGCTTCCATTAAAGTTAGTTTACTCCGGAATTTGTCTTTAGAAAAATCGTATGGCTCTTATTATTATCAATTATATTTCTCTTTTTCATTCCTTAAGATTAAATATTTCGTCATAACGGTGTAGTCTTGACATTAAGGTTTCCCTTGATGTAACGTGTATAAATTTGGGTATAAATTTTAAGATATTTTTCTTTTTAATATATTTTCCACTAAGTTTTAACTTATTCAAATGAACGGTGGTGTTTGGTTCATTAACTACGTAATTTTTCACACTGTCTGGCTACTTAATCTCACTTAAATAGATGATCATTATTTCACTGATTGCACAATTGAATCATGATGTTATTAGTTGGATGTTAAATTGCATTTTCAGTAGAACAAGGTAATAATTGATATTACTGTCTTTCAGGGAAGAGATGACTTCCAAATAACCCTTCTTCGAATTTTCGAGTCTCTCACAGAGGAATCTCCTATGATTCTTGGCAATGCTGACATTTTCATACGTGAAATCCTCCCTAGTTTGACTGTTCTCTACAAGGGTAACAAGGATGGTGATGCCAGGTTTTTGTGCCTTAAAATTCTTTTTGATGTGATGATCATTCTTTTGAGTGAACCAATTGAAGAAGAGCAACGATTAAAGGATCTTAAATTCATATCAAATACCCGCTTTCTTCCTCTCTACCCAACCTTGATTGAAGATGAAGACCCTATTCCTATTTATGCCCAGAAACTTCTTGTTATGCTACTGGAGTTCAGTTTTATTACAATTCCAGACATTCTACATATGAAGGCAATTTCACAATGCTTCGAGTTTTTGCTTGGTGATCTCTCAAATGCAAATGTGAATAATGTTAAACTGTGTCTTGCTCTAGCTTCTGCTCCCGAGATGGAGTCGAAATTACTCTCTCATTTAAAGGTGGTTAGGAGGATTGGCAACTTTCTTGAGTTTGTACATGCAAAGGGCATGGAAGATTTGCTGGAACCCACTCTTGGGCTGTGTAGGGCTTTTATAGCACGTTCAGTCGGCTGTGCAAAAGGCTTGAGCAGCACAAGAGAACCAAATCTCTTAGGTGACTATCCTCCCGAGTTGAGTGGTGGTGCTGTTGATCCCCAGCAATGCATAAAAGATATCGCAGACTTTGGAAGCAATTTTGGTGTCTTGCTAGAGTTGAGTGCCTCTGCAGAAACCAGTATTGCCGATGTAGCTTCTGAATGTGTTGTTTTACTGTTCAAGGCAGCTCCTAGAGAAGCCACCACTGGTATACTAACTAATCTTCCCAAGGTCACTGTGATCCTAGAGAGCTGGAATAGAGGCATTCCTCACTTGATGGTGCAGCGAATGCTTCATTCTTTAGGTTATGCTTGCAAGCAATACTTACTGCATGCAATGATATTGTCAATATCTAAATCAGAGATTTCAAGAATTGAAGTTGTAGTTTCTGAAATCAAAAGTTCAGGTGTACTACTCTTAGCCAAAACTGCTGGGCTAGCAGCCTTGGAGTTGCAGCGGTTGCCTCGCTGCATTTGAAAGATTTGTAGGTGTCATGTTATGCCCTGTTCTCATTAGAACCAATAACTTTTCTAGTCCATCGTTTACCCTTTATATTTCAGGCCGGCATCGCTGCAATTTGGTGAATTCTACAGCTCCACTGTATTTCTATGTAAAGTATGTGTACTCTGTATCTCCCTGATCATTAAAATGTCAACGAAAATTTTCGTCGTATTTCTTTTTTCTATAAATTTATTTCATTAAAGCCAAACACTAATAGAAACATGGTATTGGACACATGAAATGGCCAAAAAAACAAGAATGAAACTGCATGATTATGATTGCGATTCCATTGTGGTAAAAAGTATAAAATTAAAAACTAAAATGAAGGTGCATGAATATGATTGAGATTCATATTTGATATGTACCATGGCACATACTTCCGAACACAGAAAAACTGTCAGATGTGTTAAAAGGCTTATTTAAATAATGCTCAAGCAACAAAAAGGTCCAGCCTAGCCCCCTTTATGCTTATAGGAATGTTCGTCACGAGACAACCTCAAGTTATAAAATTCACCTCTACCCTGAAACACAGTTTCATGAAGACAGATGATCATACTCATGCATCTCCTTCCGTCATAGAACACGCAACAGATTTGGAATCATTATGGTTCTTTCTTTTTGTTTGCCGAGTATTTTTAAATCACCTTTGAAAGATGAAGCACTATGATTGTGAATTTTGTAAAGCAAATCTACAGTCCGTTTTCCTGTTTGCTATAATTAACAAATTAGCTTTAAGGATCAACAGGAAATCAAGAGCTGTAGTGCACCAAAGATCACGGGCTGAAAAGGATTCTCTCTCACCAAACGCAGCACATGGAACCCTTTCTCAATCTTTGTCTCTTCCTCGAGGTAAAAAACCATATCCCTTATCATCATCCTATAGAATCTTTACACATGTTATCCCATTTGTCCCACCTAGACTTAGGTAGGAGGTGAGTGAGAGATGGGAACCTGCAGACTTAGGAGACTGACGATTTAAAAGCCTTGCCATAATTATACCCACTAACTGCCCACATATCTCCCTCTCCCTCAAATATCCTTACACAATTATATCCATTTGCAGGTAGTGTAAGTTGGCTTTTCTTCACCTTCAGAATGGCATTACACAACGTTTATATAACACTCATGATCATCATAATTTTCATGCCTTCACCTCTGCATTCATCATATTCACAGCCTATTCCAAAACTTCCCACACTCTCTTCTTCACCAGCAGCACTATCAGATCCTCCTCCATCTTCACTGTCCCCTTTCAAAGAATTGTCTCCAGACATTGCTCCGCTGTTTCCTTCTCCTGGTGGTGTGTTGCCGACTCCAACTGGCTCTGACATTCCCACTATTCCTTCCAATCCAAGCCCTCCAAACCCAGACGACTTAATAGCTCCTGGACCTCTTTCTGCTTTTTCACCATTTGGATCAATGCAGGCTTCCTCCAATGCCCCTAGAAGAATTTTAGTTAGTAGCCTAGCCACAACTGTTTTTGCAGGTTTCGCAGTATATTGCTCTTTCACTGTGTAATAGTATGAGTGATTTTGATTTGGGAAGTGGCAGGTTCCAATTATTATAGGTTCCAATCATTCTTACCTTGTAGTATATGAAATTGTAATAAACCATGGTTCTTCTTCATTGGCTTGAGTTTAGTTTCCCCAATAGTATCCATTTTCTATTTCTTGATTCTACTGTTGATTTGGTGTAATTATTGAGGTTACCTTCGTATTTGTTTGATTTGTTTGTTTTTCCATTATGTTAAATGATCCTTTACCTTTCCAATCAGAGGTCCATGATTGAACTTTTTAAGAGCCTTTTTTGCATTTCTGGCTTCACTAAATAACTGGAATCCTCGTTCAGATGGAAGATGTAAATATTGATATACTTCCAGCTTAGTTATGTTTGCATGTAATAAATTTATGGCGGCACATGGTTTCGGCAAGTGCCAGAATTTTCCAAGTTGCAACTGAAGTGCACGTGACAAACACCTAATAAGAAGGAATCCAGCGTTTTATTATTGTTTTTCCTGCAATTATGGGTTGCATGCTGCCAAATTAAGTGACAAATTTCAATAGTAAAGTCACTGTACAGTGTGTTTAGGTAATCCTGTTTGGTCTGTTTTTGCAGTCTTATTCCTTGGATATCATAATAACGTATATTTATGTGCCTAACTTTCTGTTTCTACTCCATGCAAAGATGCTTATGTTTTTTTCTTTTTTTGAAAAAAAAAACAAATATAATAAAATGAAAGAACACCCCATATACTATTTGGACCTAACCTTAATAACATAATGGACACATCCTATATCTCATTCTGAAATTCATCTTTTACACTTGAAATTCTTTTTACAAATAAGTCTAAATTCCCACCTTATCGACTAAAATTCTATGCAACAATGTATACAAGAACAAAACTTTAATGTACAAATACGTGGACTCTATATTTGTAAGTATCACTTACCCTTCCTCTATAAGTAAATTATATAAGTTTTTTTTTATTTTTATTTTTATTTTTTATTTTTTTTTAAATATTATGATTTTGATTAACAAATAAAAAGTAGATCTTTACTCACATCAACATAAGTAGGTGGCATGACTTCAATAGATTTTCTTTTTTTTTAAGAAATTCTCCCAAAAGTGTATAAAAAGGAAAACAACATAAAAGTCCTTAAACAATCAATACTGTAAATTTTACAGACAGACATTGACATTATTCACATGATCTGTTTATTTGACTATTGTGATTGTATCAGTATTTGTAGAACATAACTCCGGTCTCTCCCCTTTGCAGCTCCAAAAGCTCCCATCCATCACCGGAAAAGACCTTCTTATGGGCTCCAAATGCACCATCTGCCTCGATGACATCGCCACCCTATCCAGCCAGAACATTACACGTTTTGCTCTGTCTCAGCAATGATCTTTTGAGGAAAAGAAAAGCGTGGGGTCGAGTTTGGCTCTGCAGAGAGGACAAACAGGGTGCTTGGAGAGCCAGGTGTCAGCGCCTTGGAGGCAACCTGGTTGGAGGCCACAATGGAGACAGGTGTGTGATTTGGCTTACCCGAAAGATCAAAACAGTAAGCACCTCTTGGGCTATGAGGAGCTTCTTTACCAACTTCGTTGCAGGAGTTCCAAGCTTCAAAGGCCACCCTCAGACCATCTCTCTGCATTCCTGGTCTCCTACAATTGAGACGTAACTCTGTTACGTGGACACAACAGAGACACTGAACACAAACACATTGATGAACAACACAATAAAATGTTCATTGTGTTGTTCATCAATGTGATTGTGTTCAGTGCCTCTGTTGTGTCCACATAACAGAGTCATGTCTCAGCTGTAGGAGACCAGGAATGCAAAGAGATGGTCTGAGGGTGGCCTTTGAAGCTTGGAAGTCCTGCAACGAAGTTGGTGAAGAAGCTCCTCAAATGAGTAGCCCAAGAGCTGCTGACTGTTTTGATCTTACGGCTAAGCCAAATAACACAAACCTGGTTGGAGGCACCCTGTCTCCATTGTGGCATGAGAGAGGATGTTGTGGTGGGTCCTATTTAAATGAAAAGTTTTTGGAATGTTGTTAGGAGGTTGGTAGGGATTAGATAAAAGGAAAATGATATTTTAACACTATTTTGACACTATACACGTGTCAAAATGTGGTTGGACGATTTCAAATTAAAAAAAGTTGAGACAGGGGCATATTTGGAAGAGAAAAACCAAAGTTTTTTCTTTTAATTTGAAATCGTCCAACCATATTTTGACACGTGTGCAGTGTCAAAATGATGTCAAAAAAATAGTGTTAAAATATAATTTTCCTAGATAAAAGGAAGTGGTAGGTTGACTGTTTTTTTGCAACGTTTTTACAACACCATGTACGTTGTATTGGTCAATTTGAAAAGGGAGACTTTTTGTAATTCTGAAATCACCCTCCCTCCTTTTCAGTCCTTTTTTTAATTCCGCTAACATGCAGCCTTTTTGGATGTAGCCCGTGTCCATTGCTTTTTTTATAGCACAATGATATTTTGATAACACTTTTTGACAACGGGACACATGTCATTATTTTATTGGTCTATTTGAATTTATATTTAAAACAGACCAATCACAAGCTGTCATGTATGCGTTGTCAAAAAGTTGTTAAAAAAGTGTTGTTAAAAAAAGTTTTTCCTTTTTTATATAATAGAATGTGCAACATTTTTTTCGACGTGGTAGCTTTTTTTTTTCTTTTTTATTTTATTTTATTTTTCTTTTCATTCTTTCCTTTTCTTTTTACTGACCTTTTTTTTTTCGTTTTAATTTCTTTTCTTTTTTTTCAATTTTTCGCTTTCTTTCTCCATTTTTACTTTTTTTTTACTTATAGGTTTTCTCTTATTATTTATTTAATCTAGACGAAATTTGGTGTTAGTACCTACTAAGTCTTTATAATTTAGAATGTCAGTGTGAATGACAAACCTAATAAATCTTTATAATTTATAATTTAGAATGTTACTGTGAATGACAAACCTTCTATGAGGTGCAGTTTTCAGGAAAGCGAGTGCGAACGTTGTAGGTATTGTTTTTGTTTCATTGCGCAAGCGATCATCTAAATTCGAATAATCTAATTATCTAATTCTATGATGTGCAGTCCTCCTGTCAGGAAAGCGAGTGCCAACGTTGTAAGTATTGTTGCGAAGTACGTTGTTCCCTCCGGGGGAGTGATCCAGTTTGCTGCCCTTTCTCTTCCCGTGCAGTTGAAGTGGCCAAGAAGATGATCGAGAAGTAAGTACTTAGAACTATGTTGTTGTTTTTAAGGTGTGTTTGGAAATCCGTTGGAATGGAAAATGAATGTATTGGGTTGGATTGCTTTCGACGTTGGTTCAGTTGTTTGAAACACACTTTTATTTGTAGTTTGTAGTAAAGTAAACATAATCTTGTTCAATTGAATTATCTAGTTATTTGTAGAAAAGTAAACATAATCTTGCTTTTATTTGTAGGAAAGCAAACATAAATTAGAGGCCATATCTTGAACTGAACATGCTTAAAGAGATTTTAGTGTGTACAGTTATGGAATGTAGACCACATGATTTCTGAATCTATGTTCAAGTTGTTAAACCAATCAGATGAGAACCATGTTAAAGGAAGAATTCAGTACGCATTTAATTCTACATGTCATAAACTTGGAATCTTAAATCTAATTTTAGCATTGCAAAGACATACATTGTATCTGTGTTTCTGACTTGTAGATGTTCCCAACTAGGTTCTGGAAGAACCATGTGCTCCTTACACAAAAGACTGCATGGGAGTTTTGTCGCTCTTTGATAAGCTCTGTTGCTTAAGGTTACCTTAGCTAATTCCTTGGTTATTGTAACATATATCATTTGGAGCTATGGAGAACGAAGTATCATGCTAGGTTTTAGTATAAATTGGACTTCATGCTTTAAGCACTATTCAATGGTATATAAGTCAGCTAATGTTTCTTTGATAAGCTTAATTTGACCTAATTTCAACTTTTAATCTTTAAAATATATAATTTAAATAAATAAGAAAAAGTTATGTAACACTCAAATAATCTTTATAATAGTATAGATATTATAGGTAAACCGTTAATATTAGATTAGTTTTTATAATATTATAATTTGAAATATTTTTATTAAAAAATAATAGAAAAAGATAACTTTGTTTAACGTGATATGTGATCTCAATTTTCTTAATTTATGTTTAATTTGGTATTTTTTATTATGCTATCTAAATCATTAATGGTAGATGAAAAATGTGTATCACGTGTCAATTCATGATTTTTAATTTTTTTATTAATTCTTTTATATTTTTTCTTAATTTAAAAAAGTTGTTTATATACAATATTGTTTGATGTAACAATGTTTGTGCCATGTGTTAAGTCAATTTTAGTGACACATGTAAAGTCAGAATCACTATCATGTGTGAGTGTCAATGCCAGGTATTCGTGTCTTGTATTTAATTTGGTTCCAATTTTCATTTTTTTTTTCAATTTAGTCCCAAATTTTGTTTAATTCATTTACAAATTTAAATTTTAGAAAGAAAAATCTTTATTATTTTTAAAATTAGATGAAAAATTCTTCATTATTTTTAAAGTTAAAAGAAATTTTTTTCGTTATTTTTAAAATTAGAAAGATAATTCTTCATTATTTTTAAAATTAAAAGAAAATTTTTCATTATTTTTAAAATTAGAAGGAAAATTTCCTTATTATTTATAAAATTATAAAAAGAAAAATCTAATTTATTTTTAAAATTGAAATGAAATTTCTTTCACTAGTAGAATAATGGCTTTTTATAACATTATAACGGACAAAATTTATCTGTTATAATAAAGGCATATTATAACATAGTTTGATAAATCAATTATAATATGAAACGGTGCTAAATTTGTAAACAAATTTAAGAGATATTATAACATACTTATGTAAATGAGTTATAACATGTAATGAGCTGGTAAGTGCAAAGATATATTATAACGGAGTCTTGGAAATGAGTTATAATATCTCTCTAATTTTTTTAACATTTCCCTCTCACATATCTAGTTTCTGAATCTCGATTTTCTCTCCTCTACTCCAAACCCTTGCATTTTTCTCGTTCCCTCTCAGTCTCGCTTCTCTCCCCCTTGCTTCGAGAACAGTCCTCCCTCTGCTGCTTCTGAGACTGTCTACGCTGCCTCTTCGTCAAAATCTCCAAAGCGCGACCAAGTAGGTTTTATGATTCATAGTTCACATACTACTTGCTTTTTCCTAATTTGTTACATTTTTCTTCTATTAATTTCACTAATTTCTCCTAGATTCGTGGGGATTGTGTTTGGATTGGCGGGGAAATTATTGTTCGTCGGGGTGAATTCGAGAAGTTGTTGTTCGTAAGAGGCGATCGTGGAAGAAGGTGGTATTGCTACACTTGTGGAGGCGATCGAAGATGGGTTGGTGAAGGGGAAGGAGTTCGCTATTCTGACTCTTGTTCAGCTCTGTGCTCACAGAGGCTTGCTTGTGGATTCCTCCTCTCGTTGCTCTTTCTCAAAACGACTCTGTTGGAGCTAAGCACAAGGTATGTTTATCTGATATTAGGGTTGCCTTTTTTTAATTTTCCTTCATTTTTAATTTTCTTTTTGTTAATAATGATATTAATATTTAGGAACTGAAGACAGATGAATATAAATGAGAATGAAAAATCTTAGGAACTGAAATTCCGTTAAAAGATCTGGAATTTTTTTCATGCATCTTTCATGATTTCTTGAGTTAATCGTATCAGTAAGAGGGGAATTACATTCCATTGGAGAACTCTTTCTGATAAGGTTTGATATCAATAATTCCTGCTATTATTTTACTAGTTTCATTTTCAATCCTCGATTCAACATGCTAATTCCTATGTAACCAGAGCATCGACCAAACCTCAGAACTAAGATTAGTCAATAAAACAAAAGTGAAATCAAGAAAAAACAGAAGTAAATGGCTTTGCACCATGCAACAATTAAAGGTTTAGTCTTTGGCTCTCTATCATTGCTTACTGATAATCTTATCTGAAACGATCCTCTATCATTCCTCCATACAGCGTGCAACGTGATTTTACTTCTATTTTATTATGTGATCTCTTCTGAGTTCTGAGGTTTACTGTTATGTTCTCTATGATTTCATATACAAAAGAGATTGGATACAGGAGAATATTAGGCTGACTGAGGTGGCTATGTTTCTGTACTATATTGGACTAAACTGTAACATATATTCATCTTGCAAAGGAAGGTTGTGTAATTAAAATTAGATGAAGAAATGTAAATTAAGTATTTTTTAAAAGAGGATGGTGTAATTTGTTCTTCTGAAAAAGTATCAACCAAGAATGAAAAGAAAACCGAAAAACAAATGTCTCTTTTTTGGTTTGAGAAAATATTTTTGTTTATGATTTCCTATTTTCATTAATAATTACAAAAATGTCACTTGATTTTCTCTTTGTATAGAATGGTGAAATAAAAGAAAGCCTTCGAAATTAGAAACTTAGTGAATATAAAATGATACTTCTATCATTAATGAACATAGGAAACATTTTCTCAAACCAAACAAGTAACCAGGTGACAATTATTTTTTTTTTGGGTTCATTTTGAATTTCTATGTTTTGATTTTAATTACAAAAAAGGTTAACTTGTTTTTATTTTGGTTCTTGTTTGGTGTAAACAACCTGCCAAGAATTAAATCTGACCATGTTTATAAATGTAACAGGTACAGTTGTGAAAAGCAAACGAGGGAAGGTGTTGGCTGATCTAGCACAACCTGGCGATGAAGTTCTTGTTGCCAGGGGAGGACAAGGNNGGGTAATACACATTCAAAATTCTATTAAAATCTGTTAATGTTGTGATTGAGTCATGAATAATTTAATTCATTAAAGACTAACAAATTGTTTAGTGGATAAGTTGTATTTTTTCAGAATGATGATAAAATGAATAATTAGACCGTCAGAATTCATATATGCATATAGATCATTATTTTGATTGATCTAAGAGTAAAAAAAAAGCTTGTGAGTGAAATGAAGTTTGAATATACTATATTGAGTGCAACTTACTTATAAGGTTATGAGTATTAGGTATAGGACAGAGATATCAGTCTCCATGTAGGACAGGTTTACCTTCTATAGGTCTATACATTGACCTTGACGGGAATATAACACCTTTAGAATTTATATATATATATATATATATATATATATATATATACACCTCCAATTTTGGCCTTAAATTAAGTGTACGATGATGTTTCTGTTACTGAAAAGTTATGAATGTTCCAACCCTTTACCTTTAATATTAAACAAAGAATAAAATTGACAATAATAAGATTAATGATATGGCTAATTATACACCAAAGAGTGACATGTAACAACCCAAATATGAGAAAAAGAACTGTTCCATTAAAATAAGGAACTCCCACTGTTGTGTAAGATTTGAAGTTAACAGAAAGTAGTGAAATTATTGAAATAAGTTATGGTTTAATTTATTGTGACTAATTTCTATAATCTACAGACTAGAAAATAGATATATATAGTGAGTGGTCCTAGTAAATTTGCTGTTTAATTTTTGTCAAAATCTCTCTAATCTCCATACCACCATTNATCGTATGGTCACGTGTTGTATTTTAAACTACCACTTGGACTATTATTTTTAATTACGACTGCTATTATTTTTAAACTTGTATAGGTATATACGTGCAAACACATTATTTGGGTAACAAATAACACTAATTAGTCACATTGAAAATAACACTTAAACAGTGAAACTTGGGAAAGTATGAATTGGCTATAACTGACATGTTTTATAAAGAAGANGGAGAAAGATAATAAATTTCATACACTAACAAAGGGCCAAGCATAAATTGAAATTAAGAAATAACTAAAAAAGAACTTATTACTGCTTCAATATACCTAGACTTATGAACATAAGATTAGAAATATACATTGAAGTTATCAGATAAAGAATACCTTGTCAATAATGCTTTCAATCACGTCATCTGCAAGATTCATGCCAGCTTCGGCTAGAGTAGCCACCACCATTTGTCTGAAACATAATTTCCTCTGTAATTAGGTTCTAGGCAGACAAACTAAAAATCACCTGATTTGCATTTGGAGTATAGCTTGCCAATCCACTATCAGAAAGACGAGGATTGAGATCTGTATCAAGCAATATGTTGGCTGACTTTATATTCTTATGAACAACAGATGGTGAACAAACTTCATGTAGGTACCATTATTCTTATGACTTTTAAAACAATTCACGTTAATGGCAGGAATTAAAACAACTTGTAAATCGAAGAGCTATATTTCATATAGATTTGAATGCAACTTATATAAATACAGGATTATACCATGCTATAGAGTTTGTGTTATAGAAGTTGAATTAGATTTGTGTTATATAAAACAACAATTTTTAGATATTTGAATGCACGAGTCTTCAATGTAGTCTGTGTTATAGAAGTTGAATTAGATGTAAAGTCTGCAACACCGAACATCCACACACTGAAGTTTACATTTTGAGGTTGCACTGATCTTAATCCACTTGCAGATGAGGAAGATGATCTTTATCAGGAAATCAACAACTATAGGAAAACATTAAACTTGACATCTCTGACAAAGAATGAAAATGCAAATTGCTTTGCTGATGAAATGGCTGACCAGTTCAAGAATCAACCTTGTACAAATACCACAGGTGCTAACACAGTCCCAGGTACAGAGCCTCGGTTCTCCAACTACCCAGACCTTTTAAATAAATGTCACTTGAATATTTCTAACACAAGGGATGGAGCTGTAATGCCTGTTTGTGTTCCTGGCGTGGTTCCAAGCGTTGTCCTTACAAGTTTACACAATCTCTAATGCTGCTAATTTGATTTCTAAATTTGGTTTGATTTACTGCTCAATTTTCTTATTAGTCGGTAACCTTTTCCTGTTGTAAACAAGAGAATGCCACTGTTCCCGTTTTTTTCAGTATTGTCAATTTGGAGGCATTGTACTAATTTGTGTCCGGGGAAACTGAAAATAATGTAGACATGTGCTTCTCTAGTGAAACAGACAGCGGTTCAGGTTATGTGTTGTATCAATACTGCAAGTGTCTGTAGGATGCTAGAGAAGAGGAATAGGGGGAACAACATTTTTTAGACCAGGGTTGTTGTATTACTCTTACCATAATCAACATATTGTTTTTCTTTCCTTTCGTTCTGTTTTTTAGAATGCTTTACATTTGCCAAATCTGAATAGGAGGCAATAAACTGTAGCATTTGGTTTCGAAATGGAAATTCTGTTGCTTATATTTTCAAACCCCTAAAATCCCAACATTGCACCTTGAATGTTCTCATCAAAACATTTATGACTTTATATTCTTATGAACAGTGTAAAGGTTTTAATAAATATGGTGAATGATATAACTTTCAACGTTATGACTTTACAGTCTTTTCAGCTGCTGTCACACATGGTAACATTTATCTGCACGGTTGTCAAGGTTTCTGCAATTTAGAATCCTTGATTCTCATTTTCTGATTAAACATGATAGTTTTGTTGGTTGGTTTTGTTACCTCGTATATTGATTTTGATCAAACTTGTTGATCTTTCTATTTCCAAGCCTAAGTACCAAGTATATTATGTTAGAAAATTTACACCATATTCAACATTCATAATCTCACCGATTCATATCTCAACATTTACACCGAGTATATTTAAAACAAAACTAGCTGATACATTTACATGTACACAGATTGGAGCTTAAGATTATGGCTGATCCATCTACACCTCCACCATCACAAAGTGAGGACAAAAGTCAATCGTCTACCCAACCTAAGCGTAGACGTGCTACTAGGCTCAAAGACTTGACTATTAGTCGTAGTTTTCCTTTCTATTTTGTTTCCTTCCTATATGATTATAATGATATAATGAATGTCTATCTCTTGTAGGTCTTTGGAAACTCATTCAAGGTTGCGGGGCATTCCATCTGTATCTAGGAAGAAGATTCAAATAGTGATACCTAATGTAAGAGAAGTTGACCTTCATTCTGTATTTTATGATTTTGCTATTTTTATGAGGAATTGGCTTGTTGGTTTACCAAAATTGATCAAAGGTGGTACAAAGGCTATAGCTAGAGTATGATATGATCTTTTGTGTCCTTAGTTTGAATGAGTTTTGATTATTTGTGTTTAATTTGCAGTGTCGACGTCAATTAGGCAGCTATGAGTGTGGGTATTACGTAATGAAGCACATGCACACCATTATTTGTACAAACATTACTGATTCATGGGATAAGGTATTAAAAAACTAACTTAATACTTATCTAACTGTTCAGTACAAAATTGTTCTAACTTAATTATTTTATTTGTAGATCTTTGATGATTCATCTCCAATGGAAGCTCCACACATTGAAGACATTAGAACTAAGTGGGCTTCTTTTATTTTAAGTGTTAGTAAATTATAGAAACTTGACTACAATGTAGTGTAGGTTGATGTTATTTGGATTTAATATGATTTACAAATTATGTATTAGATATTATNNNACAATTTNATGTTTGAAATGGATTTCACATTATGTTAGTTTAATTGAATATGTTCATTTNATGTTATATTGATTATAAATTGATTGATGAAATTATAATACAGGAAATTAATTGAAAATTGAATAGATATTTCAAATGTAATAATGATTTTTTTTTTTTTACAAAAAAGTTTTTATGATAGGTGAAAAATGTATGTAATAAAAGCTTATTTATGAAAATTATATATTATGATAGGTGAACAATTACTTGTCATAATATGTTCTACATATTATGATAGGTGAAAAAATCTTCGTCATAAAACACTACATATTATGATAGAGAAATCTAGGTGCGTTATAATAAATTCGCTATATTATGACTGATAAGTGAAAATCTGTTATAATACACTGGACTTATTATGATAAGTAATAGAAAGTCCGTCATAATACACTGAACCTATTATGATGGACTTTTCTGTCCGTCATAAAATGCACAGACTTATTATGACACCCAGAACTATAACGCCAGGTCATCCGTTATAATAAGTCAATTTTACCCGTTATAAAAAGCTATTTTTCTACTAGTGTTTATTATTTTCAAGATTAAAAGAAAATCTTCATTATTTTTAAACCAACTCTAACCCTATTTTTTACATGTACAAAAAATTAAACATAAATCTAAAAATTATATTCCAACAATATTGTTAGGGTTAATTTATGAATAATGAAAGAAATATTTAATAAAAATATGAATTTTAATAAAAAATAAGTTTAATCTCAATTTAGAAAGGAACAAAATTGAGACTGAATTGAATAAAATTAATAAAATTTGAAACTAAATTGAACAAAGTAAAAAAAAAAAAATTGAGACTAAATTGAATATAAAACACTAACCCATGTCATTGACATTAATATTAACTTGACATGTGATATTGATACTAACTTGACACATGACATTGACATTGTCAAGTGACACAATATTGACCTAACATGTGAATAACTTTATTTAAGTTAAGGAAAAATCTAAAAAAAATTAATATAACATTAAAAAAAAATCATGAACTCACACATGACACATACAATTCATCTTATGTTAATGATTTAGATGACATCACTAAAAATGTTCAAATTAAATACAAATTACAAATTTGGAAGTCTCATATTAAACAAAATCAAGAAAAGAATAACTAAAAAAAATTAATATTTTGTGTAAAAGTGAAAAATATATATAATTATAATGATGTATTGTGTAAGGATTAATTTATAAACTTTTGTATATTTTATTGTTGTGTATATGATAGAAGTTAATGGTTATGTTCATCCCTAGTGTATACAGTTTATTTTAATGTTAGATGACTTTATATAATATTATAACTTAAAATCTTTTTTTGATGATTTTTTATAATTATCAAAATTATTCCAATTTATTAATAAAGAAACAAGTTTGTATAACCATAGTTTATCGATCATATAAGCCGTGGTGTGTTGTATTGATGTTGGCTCTCTATGAGTAGTGGGAGTATTGACTCTATGATTTTGCATCATTTCATCAAATGATCGAATCTAATATGATGATTTTGTTTCCCCTGTGAAATAAATATTTACAATAACATTATAAAAATATTTTATATTTATTTTCAGAGTTATAATAATAATAATAATTTTATTACTTTTTATTGTTATTGAGAAGTTGAACATTTATTGGGAAAATATACCATTGAAAAAATAATTAAGAATCCATTTAAATAAATTAGCCAAAATCTTGATTAATTTAAATTGACCTAATTTTAACTTTTGAATCTTTAAAATATATACTTTAAATAAATAAGAAAAAGTTATGTAACACTCAAATAATCGATATCATAGATAAACCGTTAATATTAGATTAGTTTTTATAATATTATAATTTGAAATATTTTTTTAATATTTTTGTACGATTATCAAAATTATATCAATAAGAAACGAAAAATAAACCAACAAACAACCTAATATTTAAGACATACGGTTAAAAACGATAACAGATATATCTATATTTTTATTAAAAAAAATTGTTAGAAATATATATATATATATATATATATATATATATATAACAGATGTTATATATAACTAATTACTGTTTTTCTTCTTGATAACAAACTCCACTCTTTTCATAATCTTTAAAATCACATTCATTACTCTATCTTTATGCTTCTCTAACTATAATCTTTTTAATCCTATCTTTAATGTTCATATTTATTTTCTACCCATCCTTTATTTATAAAAATAATATAATTTAACTACAAGCTGCTTTCTGCCTTGAATACAAATCGCAAATTGTGTTAAATTGCATTTTCCGATAATTTGCTATTTACGTGTAAGATAATAACTACAAAATTTTATATAGATTGTACAGTTAAAATTAATCCCATACATAATATTTCTATATCCTTTCCTAGTTAACCATATAAAGAGCGCAATATGATGAGATGAGAATAATGATAAACTAGTTAACCATAAATGATATTATGAAGATGACAAATATTAGAAATTTGAAAAAATATTAAAAAAAAAGATTTTTCTTTTATCTGATTTAGTGGCTATTATTGAATAAATGAAATTTATCAATCTAACTTTTTTTTTTTAATTAAGGATCAATCAATAAGAATAAATAGTTTATACAAGACCCATGTCTATTATAAAAGATTCCTTTATCTTTTTTTCGTTTTCTAAATTTATCCCTTAAATAAAAAATATTTAAACAGTTTTATCTTTTTTAAAATTTAACTGTTTTTAAAATTTGACCGTTTTTAAGTTATAAAATTATCTATAAAATAAATAAAAAAACTATTTACAATAAAATTATAAAAATAATTCATATTTAATTTCATAACTATAACCATAACCATAATAATAATAATTTTATTAATTTTTACTATTATTGAAAAGTAGAACACTTATTTTCACTAGTTTTAAAGAAAAGGAATAAAGCTAATAACGAAAAAATAATAATAAATAGGTTTAAAATATTTTTTGTTTTAATTTTTCTATATTCATCGTTTTCATGATTAAATTACTGAAAAAACAATTACGAATACACTCAAATAAATTAGTTGATTAATTTAAATTGACCTAATTTCATTATCTGAATCTTTAAAATAAATAATTTAAATAATATAAACAGTATAGATAAACAGCACTTTTATTAATATTAGATTACTTTTTATAATATTATAACTTATTATTTTGTTTGATAATTTTTTATGATTATGAAAATTATCTTGGAATTTATTAAGAAACTAAAAAGAAACCAAGATGCATAATCTAATAACCGTTATCATACTAAGTAGTTACTATATTATTTGAAAAAGATATATCTTAACAGATATAGATATCTACAGGTACAAATTTACCTTATAAATTAAGTTTAACAGTTCTACACTTTCACACCAATCACTTCTCTCATTCATTCAGTTCTACATTTTTTACACGAATTACTTCTCTCATTCATTCTTAGCTTTTCCGTAATGGCGGGTGGTTTCATTGAAGGTGGTTCTATGGAGAAGAACTATCCAGGAAAGTTAACTTGGAGAGCTTTTATGACCTGTTTTGTAGCTGCATTTGGTGGGTTAATATTTGGTTACGATCTTGGTATCTCAGGTATGTTTAACCTTTGTATCTATTTTTCAATTCATTCGTATTTTGTTCATTACTTACACCATCATTCAATTTACAGGTGGCGTGACTTCCATGGATTCTTTTCTGAAGAAGTTTTTTCCAAAAGTGTATGAAAAGGAGAATAACATAAAGCCTTCGGACGATCAATACTGTACATTCAACAATCAAACATTGACGTTGTTTACATCGTCTCTGTACTTGGCTGCCTTGGTTGCATCATGGTTTGCATCCTCTATCACTCGACTTTTTGGAAGGCGCCCTACCATGTTTATTGGAGGTGTGCTATTTCTTATAGGTGCTCTATTGAATGCTTTCGCACAAAATGTTTGGATGCTCATTGTTGGTCGCATGTTACTTGGTTTCGGAATCGGATGTGCCAATCAGGTAATATGTCTATGTATTTCTAGATTTACTTTTATTCAATTTTTGTTAAATTATGTTATTTATTTATTTATTTTTTACTTGTTTGCAGTCGGTTCCAATATATGTGTCTGAGGTGGCTCCTTACAAATATAGAGGAGCACTTAACATGATGTTTCAATTAGCAATTACTATTGGGATATTTGTAGCCAATGTTCTCAACTACATTTTTGCTAAAATGGAGAATGGACAAGGGTGGCGTTATAGTTTAGGCTTTGCAGGAGTCCCTGCAATCATGATTATAGCTGGTGCATGGTTTCTTCCAGATTCACCAAGTTCTTTAATTGAGCGTGGTTTTGATGAAAAAGCCAAAATTGAACTTATCAAGATTCGAGGAACTACAGATGTGGAAGAGGAGTTTAAGGATCTTGTTGCAGCCAGTGAATCCTCTAAGAAAGTGAAACATCCTTGGCTTTCTTTATTAAAGAGACAATATAGGCCTCAACTCACATTTTCCATAGCTATTCCCTTCTTCCAACAACTTACTGGCATGAATGTGATAGTGTTTTATGCTCCAGTTTTGTTTAAAACCATCGGTTTTGGAGCCAATGCTTCACTTATGTCAGCTATGATCACTGGAGGCTGCAATGCAATTGCCACTCTTGTTTCCATATTCACAGTTGATAAGTTTGGAAGACGGACTCTTTTCTTGGAAGGAGGGATACAGATGTTTTTTTGTCAGGTAATATCTTTTTATAACACTCTTTTAAGATTATTTTACTAGTATAATGTGACTAATTTGTTGTTTTAATTTGGTTTGAAATAGATTATGATAATGATAGCAATTTGGTGGAAATTTGGAGTTAGCGGAAACCCAGGAATATTGCCAGAGTGGTACGCCATCGTGGTTGTTTGTGGTATATGTGTGTATGTGGCTGGATTTGCATGGTCTTGGGGTCCTCTAGGATGGTTGGTTCCAAGTGAGATTTTTCCTCTTGAAGTGCGTTCGGCTGCACAAAGTATCAATGTCTCAGTGAACATGATCTTTACCTTTATCATTGCTCAAATTTTCACCACAATGCTTTGTCACATGAAATTTGGATTGTTCGCGTTCTTTGCATTTTTTGTTATGGTGATGACCATCTTCATTTGGCGTTTTTTGCCTGAGACTAAAGGAGTTCCCATAGAAGAAATGCACACTGTATGGCAAAGTCATCATTTTTGGAAGAAGATCGTCGAACCAATTGATGCGGGAACTAATCGTGAAGAGTGTTAGGAGATTTTTTTAATATTATTGTTAGGTTTTTATTATTTTTAGAATATTGTTAGGTTTTTATTATTATTTAGAATATTGTTAGCTTTTTATTTTTTGTTTTATTGACATTATAAGTTGGAATTAATTTTAAATTTGACTTCAATGAAAGTATTTTTAATTTTTTTTAATAGAGTTCGATTTAATTTGTGGTTTAACAGAATTCAAATTTTGTAACCCACCCATAACAACTAAACTAAAATTCTATCAGCATGTTTTGCTTTGTTTTGATAATAATAATTTCATGATATTAACAATATATATTAGTTATAATATTATTAAAAAGGTAAAATTAGAAAAAAAGAAATCGTATACGATGAATCTCATCATTAATGGATCGATTATAAATAATAAAAATATATAAAATCTTTAGACTTTTATGTTTTTATTATTGATTTAATAAAGGAAGTAATTTTTCTAAAAGAAAGGGTCAATCTGTAAAATATTCTTTTTGCTTTCAGTGAAGCCGACGGTTTCCAAAACTTTTAAGGAAGAGACAATATCATCCTTTTTTTTTTTTGAACTTACTCTTCCTTTTACTAAGGGACCAACATAAGTCTGAACCAAAAGAAACTGAAAATAAACTAGTGCAGTTATTAATTTTACTATCTATTTTGATCCTTAACTGAAAATGGAATTCAATTTAAATTGTAACAAATTCAAATTGAAAATCTCAGTAATTGGCATAACTAGATTTTGAGGAACAATTTCATTCAACGGGGCACGGTATAAAACTGAAACTATTATTAGAGAAGTTTCTATGCAGTCCAGAAAAGAAGTACCGGTTACTTGAAGAACAATCAAATTCTAATGCAGTAGATAAAAACCAAAACATATAAACCCCTTCAATCAAAATAACAAAAATTCCAATAGGATACTCATGTCTTCTTTTCTAGTTTAAGCCTTGCTTTCAAGAAGCTTATCAATCATTTCAGCTGCATCTTGAACTGTGGCGATGCTCTGGGCACTGTCTTCTTCCACAGTGATACCAAATTCCTCCTCGAGTCCCATCACAATCTCAACCTGCAAGATTGAAGAGCAAGTACAACATCAGCAAAGTTAAGCCACGGATATTTGTGTTTTGATGTGTCACACAAGTACATAGTTTAGCCTCATGCGGTGGGTTCGGTTGGGATAAGGGAATAGAGGTCAGAGATTTGATTCTAATCTTTAAAAAAGATAAACAAATAAGTTTAAGAAGAAATTGGAATTGTCAAACATGATATAGATTATAGAATAAAGGCGTGAGGCTACCAAGGATAAACAAAACCGAATTGCTTAAACAAACTCGGGCCATCAAATTCAAAGAAGCACACAACAATAGTTTGGTAAGAACTATATAGACAACTTCAGGCATTTTATCATTAACATTGAACAGAGTGCTCTGCACATTTCCAGTACCCACGATACCTAACTACTTTTCCTTTTAGATCAGCAAGTACTTAAGGAAAATGAGTAACCACTAGCCACCATCTAAGAGAGAATGATATTCATACACATCGTCATATGTAAAAAATTGCAGTGATAAAATATGTAGGCTCATGTCTTTAGAGAGAAAGGTGAGAATATAGTTCAAATAACAAACAGGTGGTAGATACAGTCAATTGTTGTAGAGAAAACTAACAAAATTTATATATTTATCAATATAACAGTTTGATTTCAGAGTGTGATTTATACCACGAAAGCAATGCATAGATTCATTCATAGATTGATATTTAAGTACCGTGTCAAGAGAATCAGCTCCAAGTGCAGAAAATTTAGACTCTCCTGTAACAGTTGAATCCTCTGACAGCGCTAATTGCTTCTTGACTATGTCACACACCTTCTGCACTGTCTCTGGTTTTGCCTGCATGATAAAAAAGCTTTGATGGTTATATAATCTTTCATACTACAAAAGTTCGTGTGACATAGGCTAAAACCTTTTTATGAATATCTGTAGTTTTAAGCACACAATTAAAAATTATGAGCATAAGGCAACATAGATAATTCAATATTGAAAATACTGAGTTTTAACTACTTAACAAGGGTATCTGCCCCCAATGAATAGTTTAGTACAAGATCAATCACATTTCAATAGCAAAAAAAGCTAAGGATGAAGTCTGTATTCTCCACAATCCAAAAATTGTTTAAGCATTTAGAATATTAAAAAAGATTGAAAAAGCCAGAGTAAATCAAGTCAGAGGATTCCCTTTCTGGGACAATGGTAAAATATGGGTTTTTGGCTGGAAATCTTACCGCGCATCTAAATTGAAACCGACGTCCTCTGGGCTGCAATGTAATGGATGGGAAATTTCTCCCCTTAATTGAAAGGGAAACTGAACTTGGGTTGGAGGTCCTGGTGCCAGAGACCTGCTTTAATCCAACAAGAACTGAGTCCAGGCAATATAATATAATTAGAAGAAACCATAAAATACTACACAACAGCAGTTTAGTTTTTAACATTCAGTATGTCTCTACCATGTATAACTGAAACTCAAACAATGAAATATTTTATTTCCAAAGGCAGATTGTTGCGGGAGATTTTGACTAGAAAATAAGAAGAATGTTAAAAAGAAGTTTTAAGACAACTAAACAAATTAAAAAAAAAAAACATAAAAGAACCAGGAAGCTAACATAGCATTGCTATAAAATATATAAGTTTGGCCCTCTTAATCAGGATCTGGTATTTGAATCTAGTGAATCGAAAATATATGATTGAGAAAAGAAACCCAAACAAGGGTAGTAATAGTTTGTTCTAGTAACATGGTTAAAAAAATATATGCCCATTTCAGAATATGAGTAACATGGTTGTTGAAATTGGTTTTGAAGTGAAATGATCTTTTGATGCTTTTCGCCAAAGTGAAACTTTATGAAAAAAAAAATGATTTTGGTTGAAACTGGTTTTGAAGTCAAATGATCCCTGCATATGTTTTTATTGTAAGTACAACTTCAGCTGTAAAACTTGTCATAATTTTTTTTATCCAACACAAACATTTACCTGAGATCACTTTACATGATATTTCAGCGTGATTTTATACCAAAAACATGCATAGAAAAACAAATCTTCTGCTGAAATAAAGTATAGCAACAAATCCAAGACAGACCAAGAGCGTTTAGGTAGCTGCTAGAAATCCAGTATTATACTTGCATAACAAATAGATGAAAAAAAGGTAGTGTGTTCAAGGAAAATAAGCCTTGGACCAAGTTCGATCGACACGTAAAATCTTCTATGAATTGTGAAGTTGATGAAAGAAGATTATTTAGTAAACTTATATATCACCAGAAAAATGAAGGCATGCAAAAGCAAATGATATAAAATGAAAGAAACAGATAGCTTCTGAACATTAATCAATTGATCAAACAGATTGAATACAAATGAAATAAAAAGAGGAAGAGAAGAAATTTGAATATTGCTAGACATATATATATATATATATATATATATATATATATACCAAAGCTTGATTGGAAAGAGCGGCGAGAGACATGGAAGATCGCACCATGGAAGCCATTAGAGAGACTGAAAGAGATCTGGATCGAAGGACGTAGATTACTAAGTGCGAGCGTTTCTTGTTTGCGAAATGATGGAAGAAAGGAACAAGGTAATGGTTGTATTTATAGGAAAAGCATGTGAAACAGTGTTTGCTTTAAACCTGGTTTCGTTACTCTCGAGGAACGGCACGTGGGAGTTGGAAGAAAGAAGCTGTTTCTTTGTTTGTTCCCATCAATCTGGGTTTCTTTTTCTTCGTTTGGTTCACCAAGCTAACATTCATTATATCATCTGTGATTTTCTTTAACCCTTAGTTTGTCATTGAATCTCCTGCTAAGTGTGTATTAGTTGGAAAATTAGAAAACAGTTTCCTTTTTATTACATAGTTAAAGTTTATGGAAAATTATTAAACTGTTATTAGATTTATGCCATATTTAATAAAATAATAGTTTTAATTTTGTACATTTTAAGAATGTGTATTCTTTACACTTTTTCAATGATCTTAATTACTAAACTTAAATGTATGTAAGTACTTATGTTAACTATAACCACCATTGAAAGAATATCATGCTTTAAGATTGAACAAAATATGTTTTACTTATTAAAAAATATCAATCACTTAATATATTCTTAATTACTACTAATTATATCTAGAAAAAGAGACAGACCTGGTTTGTGTTTTTATTTTCATTCTTTTTCACATTTTAATTTTCAGAGAAAAAATATTTAAATCTTAAGTTAGTATAGTAACTGTCATTTTAAAGTTTTACCATTTTAGATTTCACAAGTTTAAATGTTAGATACATATTTATCATTTTATTTATTAAATTTATAGTGCTAATAGATATTTGTCTCTTTAAAATAATTATAATTAAAAAATGGCATAAATATAGGGATTAGTACACATGCAAACTCATGAAATGTAATATGCATAATTGAACATTTATTTAACAGATATGAATTATTTTAAATAAATATTATTTTAAATAAATATTATTTTAAATAATGTGAAAATACAGTTAAATGCGAAATTCATGTGAGATATTATTCATTTTGAGCAATTTCATTTAAAGTTAGATGGTGTAATAAGTAAAAATTGACGTGACAAGCATAGCTAGTTTCTCTCGTGATTTCCGCAATCCTTAGGGTTCGTTGGTTCTTCATTGCTCTCTTTTAAAACATTTGGTGACCGTTCTTGTAACAATTGAGACTTCGTGGAATTTTATATTACAACCTCTTAACTATTTTTCGTATTTTCCAAATCGCATGACTTTGTTTATGCTGGAGGCCAAACACGTCTTTTTCTATTTGATAACAGCTTGATTTTAAATTATTCATCCAATAATATTCTTAATTGTGGGAGAAAACTTTGTTATTTTTTAACGAATTCTTAATACATAAGACGGACCTGAAGTAAATATTTGACTGCTAATAAAAATAAAAAATTCCGACCAGATGAACATGGGTTTTTCCTAAAGATAAAGATACTTAGACAACATTTTTTGACAACTTTTGAATATCATCATACGTGTCATTGTGTGATTGGTTTATGGTAGTGTCATTTGAACCAATCACACAATGACACGTATGATTGATGTTCAAATGTTGTCAAAAAATATTGTCTATAGATCATTATCTTTTCCTAAATCTAAAACATCCATTAGTATATGTACAACACTTTGTATGCACCGTCCACAACTGTTGTTAGTGCACAGCATCCATGGCCCATTTCCTCCTTAATAGACAACACCCTCTTTCAAAGCTATCGACAGTCAAATTTAAAAAAAAAATACACAAATTTACATTCATTTTATATACAAAATAATTATGAAAATAAATTTTTCACAATTGAAAAAATACACAAATTTTTCACAGTCTAATATTAATAAATTTTTTAATAAAATATATTATCAAATAATATGACTAGTAATTAGTTTAAATGTCATATTCACAATTGAATTATTTACCACGTCATTCTAAATATTGAAGGGGAAGTCATGCCTAAAATTTTTAGTTTAATTAGGAGTAATCATTTATCAACTGGTTACATTAAAATAAACGGTACATCATTCTCACAATTATACATCAAACATATAGTTTAAACGATTTAATTGTAATAAGCTAATACTCACAAAACATCACTTTTCTTCCATAATTATAATTTTATCATTCTATTACAATCTTCACAAAGTTTAATTATGAACTAAATATATTTTTTCTTACTTAGAATTATTCATATGATAACAATAAGTTTACTCATTTTTGTATTTAAACATGGTTAGATGAAAAAACGCTTCAAATAATTTCACTTAAATATGTGTAGTTTTTAACTTGAAATAATAAATTTTAATATATTTTAGTTTCAAATTTAAAAGGGTTAAATATGTTTTTAGTCTCTATATTTTGGGACGATTTTGGTTTTAATCTCTCTTTCAAACTATGGTACAATTTAGTCTTTCAACTTTGGAAAACTCTAGTTTTAGTCTTTTTTACCAAATTTTTTTTAACTTTATTTGCTGTTTCAAGCATGTTTCATTATAGTATTTGGATTGTTTACACTGTTTGACACATTTTTGCTTCAATGTTAACTAAGAAACGCGCTTGAAACAACAAATAAAATTAAAAAAATTTGGTAAAAATGACTAAAATCAGAGTTTTCTAAAGTTGAAGGACTAAATTGTACTGAAAGAGGGACTAAAACCAAAATCGCCCAGACTAAAAACATATTTAACCCAATTTAAAACACAATACGTAATTGTTTTAACTTAACAATTTTTTTAAAAAATATTCTAAATTAAATTTAAACTAAAATATTTTAAATTACTTAAAAAAAATTTAAACATAATTTGATACAACCTAATTTAACACAATAATTTGGATTCAAACTATATCAAAATTATAAAAAAATAATAATTAATTTTATATCAAAATTTAAAAATTAAAAAGTATATTTAACTCTATTTCCACCATACGTCAATGACCGTAAACAATTATTATCTATGATTATCTCTATACACTAGGAAATAAAATATCCTTGAAAAAGTTGCCCATATAAAAAGTAGATTAGAAAAATTTAAATAAAAGATAGCCGTTCATTGGATGATTTTGCATCTTTCTTCCCTATTTTTTCTTTTCTTCTTTTTTACCAATGTTTCGACCCTACCATTTTCCAATCACGAGAAAAAAAGTGATGACAAGAAAAAGATAAAGATAGATAAAAAGTTAATACTTTTAAACGTCAGATTTGTCACTTCTTCTTCCAAGTCTCTATATACTTCAAAACGTACCAAAAAAAATGTAAAACTGTTTATAAAAAATTATTGTCAAACCCTACATTATCCTTAGTTTTTTTTTTCTTTTTAACTTATAGTTGTTATAATTATTTCAAAAGAGAAAGTAAGAGAGTAAAAATGGTCTTCACTTTTCCTTGGAGTAACTTTATACTTATATTTGGTGGGATGACCAAATCCTTTCCTTCATTTTTTTAGTGTTATCTTTTACCTTTCGGTGGGTTTCACTTAAATTAATTAGTTTGTAGTTTATTTATATAATATGAATGTATTTGTTTTTATTGTTAATACAAAAAGGGTAGAAAGGAGATTTTCTTGAGCTTTTGTAGGAATTTTTTTTTTTATTTGAAAATGTAAATAATTTTTTAAGAAGCGGTACACTTTAAGTTATATTGATTACTGTATTATATATGATTCTAATTAATATAAAATAGATATACCACACTGAATACATTTCTGAGAATTTAATATTAATTATGCACCGAATGATTTTAACATTAACTTATAACCTACTATTGAATAGGTAGGTAACTTTTAACGACATGATTAATGTTAAAATCAGTTAGGTACGTGTGTGAATTATCACATTAATTTATGTACCTATGCATATATTTTTTATATACATAAATTAATCAATAGTAGTTTGCTTAGTTAAGATAATATTTTTCTGGTTTGATGAAAGTAACAGAGGTAGAGAGAAAAATATAAAACAAAAAAAAATTTGAAGAAAATAAAACGTTATATGAAGTTAGAAATTGAAAATTAAAAAACAGAGAAAGGAAAGAAGAGCGAGAAGCTGAGGTCGGAGAGGAAAGAGGTTAAGTTACAAGCAGTGTGTCGCAGTCCCACACCGTCCCCCCACCCCACGTAACCAACACAACACAACAACAATGCAAAGCTATGCCTTTTCTCTCTCTTTTTCCCATTCTCTCTTTCTCTCCTTTCCATCCACTCTTCGCATTCATTCTCATTCTGCATCCTTCACATGGCCACAGACCTTCTCCTAATCCATCCTTCTGACATCACTTTTCGTTGTAAGTTTTCCTTTCAATCTCCGTCGCTCCTCCTCTCATTGCGCTTCTTCGCTCATTCACTCACTCTTTCTCTCTCTCTCTTTCTCTCACAGTTGAATTGAAGAAGCAGAGTTCCTGCGTGGTTCGTCTCGCCAACCACGCTTCCCACTATGTTGCCTTCAAGGTGCTGCTACTCAGTACTTAATCCACTTTTAACTTTTCGTCCCAATTCAACGATTCGCTTATCATGATTTGCAATTCAGGTCAAAACGACGTCGCCCAAGAAATACTGCGTCAGGCCAACCGTCGGCATTGTTCAACCCCACGGAACATGTGATTTCACCGGTATTCACTTCTCTTACTTTTCAATTCCCGTAACCTGTTACAGTTAATGATTAACGCTGTTTTTCTGCTCTCTTTTTTTTTTTTTTTGTTTGGTTTGGAGGTAGTTACTATGCAGGCTCAGCGCACAGCCCCACCGGATTTCAACTGCAAAGACAAGTTCCTCGTTCAAAGCGCGGTTGTCCCCGCTGGAACAACCGAGGACGACATCTCCTCTGACCTGGTCAGTCATGTTTTTTACTTTTATGTTATTCAGCTTACCGTGTTTCTCATGTGGTTTGGTTACATTAATTAATCTCTTCCCTTTTTGCTTTCACAGTTTGTTAAAGATAGTGGAAGGCTTGTTGAGGAGAAGAAACTAAGGGTTGTCCTCATTATCCCATCTTCTTCCCCTGAAAATGGAGATTTGAGCCAAGATCCACCCATCCAAATGCCTTCTCCTGTTACTGTGAGTGTCTCTCACTTATATATCACTCTCATTCTTTACAAATTATTTCATGGTCTTGGATCACTACGTGTTGTATATTCCCGTCTTATTTTTATGTATTATGTAACTGAGTTTTTCAAATTTAAAAAGAGTTTACAAAATTTGATTATTTGTGGCTTGAAGATTGCTTTGGACCAAGATAATTCTAAGTGTAATAATTTACATGAAATTATTATATGTTTCTGGACCACCATGTGTCTACAGTCTTGACTAATATGACACGTGCTTCGATTTTTTAATTTACAGGAGTTAATTATTCAATTACATGTCAAGAAGTGATTGTCTGCGAGTAGTAATTTATCGTGAAAGAGAACATTGCTCTTAAATTGTTTCTTCTTTTGTCAGGTTGAAAAAAGTTTGGAAGTGGCCCAGGGTTTGAAGGAGGATGGAACGGATAGGGGTACTGTTGTTCCAAAACTAGTTGAGAAGGAGGGGGATATGAAACAAGTTAATGGTATTGAGAAACTGACTTTTCCTAAGGATTTCAAGGAATTGGAGTCAAGGTTGAGTACAATGGATGCAAAGTTAAGAGAGGTTAGTCATAAGTACTTTTTGACTTCGATCAGCAGTTATCTCAGCTACTTTGATTTTAAGTTTCGTATTCCGTTGGTTGGTTAGTTATGGTTTAACCCGAATATTCATCTCACGATATCGATGCCAGTGACAAATATTTGATTTTTGAACTTGATTTTTGAGCTTCAAGGGGAATTGATGGACAATTTGGACATGGGGGAATCATGTTCAAGCTATGTACAGCATGTAATATAACTTGGGATTTTACTTAGTTTAAAAGAAACATGAGTGACATAAGATAAAATAACATGTCTTAGATAGAAATATGATAGACCGCAAAAACTTAGACGCCTGTTCATTGATGGTGAGGATTTGAATACAAATTGCAGTAAATACTCATTGTTACAAAAGATAGAGCTAGAGAATGAGATAATGTAAAAGTACCAACCGACTCCGAGACACGTTCTAGCTTGGTGAGTTTCCAAATTTCAACTCATCCAAACTTTTTTCTTTATAAAAAAAGAGAGCATGTTTTATGTTTGAAAATGTCCTTTTTCTCCTCTAGTGTACTCATGATTGCTTACTGCCAAGCTCGTAAAAATGTAAAATGTTTATGCTGTGCCATATTGCCTTACACACTGATGTGCATAAGGCTACAAATTCCTTGACCTCTCGAAGAATTTTCAAGCTTTAAACTTGGAAGCAAACAACAAAAAGTTATTATTATCTTCGCAGGCCGAAGGAACCATCGCGAAGTTGAATGAAGAGAAGCGCAGGAACACCAGAGAAAAAAATTTGCTCAAGCAAGAGTTGGTAAGCACCTTCTTATTTTATTTTACGTTCCAATAAACTATAAAACAATTCGTGAATTCCATTTTTCATGCTGAATAGTCCCTTTTATACGCTCGATGGACACAGTTTACACAACAGGTTAGTAAATTTTTTCAATCTTCTCACACCATTATACTTGCGATGTAAGATGTAAACGTAAAAGGTGAGTGACTTTGGCTATAATAGTACAACATCAACACAAGATGCGGCAACTCCAAACCTCTTATGAATAATCTCTACAACTCTTTTTAAAACACAAATTCTGTGACTGCAACATAACTAAAGGGACCAGCAATTATCACTCTCTTCCAATGGACAATAGATTTTAATTTTCTTACCTTCTTAAACAGTTTACTTATGGTATATATAGTTATCTAATAGATGGTTTCTCTAGAATGCTTCATCCCTCTCTGTTGCTTGGAAGAAGTCAACCATGTTTGAAATTATTGTTAATGTTCAGTTGCTGAATGACCATTTTTTTATACTTGACACCCATTTTCTCTTTTTGTTAGGAGATGATGAAGAAGAAAATGAAAATTAAAAGAGCTCAGGAGGGCTTCCCGTTTTTGTTTGTTTGTGTGGTTTCGCTTGTCAGTATGGCAGTCGGATATTATATTCATCCATAAGGAGCGAAATTGTGTATAATGACTGAGGTTCCAAAATAATGGTGTACTCCTGAATGCTTTGGTAGATAACTATTGTTAATTGTAATGCTTAAACTCAACCAATGTCAATATGTGATACGTGGAAACCTTTCTGAAATGCTAGTGAAATGAACTGCACTTCTTAAGCATTATCTACGGGCTCTGATATTTGGAACCAAAATTAGACAGTAGAGCTAGGTAATTCTCCCAATATTATTGTTCATAATGTTCTGGTTACGTTCTTGAACAGTTTGGTTATCAACGAAAGTAACAGAGGTAAGAGAGAAAGTTAATAAAATATTGTTTGGCTTTTAAGGAGATGAAAAAACCTAATAATATGTTACTACACTTTAATAATAATAGTAGTAATAATAGAAGAAGAAATGAAAAATAGAAGTATATTTGCTCAATTATAATAGGTCGAAATTCAAAGAACAAAAAATAATAATGGTGTTCATAATGACAAAATTGATAAAAATAAATAATTATAATTGACACTGTATATAAAAAAATAGTTTATATCCTTAAAATAGCTTCTTTAGCGTTGGTCAACAAAATTTAAGTTGATACCGAACAAGAAACAATAGTATTTTTATTATAACAACAAAAGTTCTTCGGATCAACATAAATAAACAATCTTTAATTCAAATAAATCGGAAAACAGTCACTCTAATAGTATTTCCACTTTAATTACGTTGAGAGCTTTCAAATTAAGGTCGAGTAGAAAAAAAATATGGATTGGAAAATATTAAATATTTTTAATTTTTACTTTTTCAAGTTAAATTTAAATTTATCAACCTTTAAATAATTCTTACAAAATTCAAAATTCTTTTTTTCTTACTTAAGTAACATATTTTTGTTATAAAATATTTTAAATTCCCATAAAAAGGAATTATCCTTCTTTGAATTAATTAAATTGATTTTGGATGTTAAATAAATATGTCCTATTTTTTTTGCCTTGATAACAATTATTTTTTTGATAAAATAAATGTTTTTATTACCATGTTAAACTTGTGATTTGTAGGATGACATAATCAATTATAATCAATGTTATGTTATTTATAAGCAAAGCTAGAGACAGTTTTATGAAAGTATTTTGGTATTAAATTTTTTATAAGCGATATTAAAGAAATTATTAAATACTTATGGAACGGTTGTTTTGATTTAAATGGAGGGAAGGTAAAGACAGGAGAAATGAGAGTAGGAGGATTAATTATAATTTATTATTAATAAAAAAGAAAAGTGATTGTACAGTAGAGGAGTTACAGTGTGATGCAGAAGAAGCGTTACGCAAAACGCTTTCACTCACCCTCGACCCGCTTCTTCAAAACTCTTCCTATTTTTGCCTTCTCCCTCTTCTCCTTCTCCGCAGAGAAGAGAAGAGGAGAAGAACCCTTTCAATTTTCCAAAACTATAAAACAAATATAAATAAGGTAAATCCTATTCTTATCCTTCTCCGTCTTCTAGGGTTTCTCTTCCGCCATTGCCAATCTCATAATCACCTCCTACTCTCTTTCCTCTGCAGGCATTGCTCTCTCTTCGTCTCCATTCCTCAATTCTATTACGATTCCCTAATTTCTTCTTCTCTTTTTTAGGGTTCCCATCTCTCTCTAACCGATTCCGCCATTTTTCACTTCCAGGTACGCCCGTTCTTCTTTTGCGATCTATTATTCTTACGTTTCGCCAATGCCACTTCGTCTTTTCTCTGCCTTTTCTTTCTTCGTTGCTGTCTCTCTCGCTTTTCCTATCCGTCATTCGCTTCGATGCTAACCGCTATTCCTTTTCTCTGTCGCGTCAATGTTGTGTGTTCTTCTTGGATTGACGATGATCTGTTGTTCAACGGTTTTGCAGGTGCATTGTCTTTTCCTCTCAATGGTATGTTCCCCGGGAGGTGGGAGAATGGAAGTCATGGCAAGGCTTCTTGCTTCTAGGGGTTTCTCTCAGACAGTAGCAGGTATTTGGAGACCCTACCTTTCAGTGGCTATTAGCTGCATGTTATGCCTGACACTGTTTTCTGGATTCAGGTCATCATATTGTATATTTAATACAAATACAATATAATATAATATAATTCCGCGCAACGAATATTTTTAATTTTTGGAATAAACTAGTACAAGAATGACTGCATTTATTTTTTGGAATGCATAAAAAGATAGAGAAGTCAAAAGAAGAAGAAAGAAAATAATAATGGTTAATATCTTGCAGAAGTTGCATAGTTAGGAGATTAATTAATGGGGGAAAAATCAGATGAGGGATGTCGTAGTGGCTTCTGGAAGTTACGATGTACAAAAGAAAACGAGTTTATGGGTGAAAATGTCTAAAACAATGTATACATATTACACAAAAACATTGCATTCCCGTAATTATTATAGATTATGGATTAGATAATATATGCATCGACTGTGTAAATAATTTCTTATATTGTTATAACTTATATCTGATCACAAATCACCGAGCCTTTTTTTATTTTTATTATAAATATCCGAAAAGTTGTACTTACCCTGACTTCTGATCGATTGACGGTGTAGTTTACTAAATTCTTTAATTTATGGATTTTTCTTTCATTTTCAATGTCTGATTGAACCTCATTTGTTTTTGTGCATGGCTTGGAAGATGACTTTTCCCATCAGAAGTCGGCTGCTGAGTATATCTGTACAGAACTACGTGAGGCAGACGAAGCGAATTTGCTTCAGGAAGAAGGTTGTTTCAAGTGTTTTTGTTTTGTGAATCAACCTTTTTGTAGTACAATCCGTGGATATTCCTTGACAGATAGTAATGTATCGTCTTCATTATTTATTTAGTCCAATGTGATTTATTTGGTAGAAGAATGAATGGTAATGACTGCCATTCTGAATATCAATCGGTCTCTGTTTGGAAAAAAGCTTCTTAAAAAACTACTTACAGAAGAAGAAAATATAAGAGCTTTCAGAGTAGCTAAATAGAAGAGCTTCGACCAATTAGATTAATGTAATTTTAACTTATGAAATAACTTTGTATTACTTTTTTTCTTCTAAGTTTTCTTTAAGAAACTTATCCTAACAGAGTCTAAATGTAAATGTTTTCTTTTAGGGGCAACGGGGACAAGTGCTTTGTCGAAGTGGAACTACGTATAATGGTCAAATGAACATGTTTAGTTTTGAGGATTTTTTGTTTTTTTTTTTCGGGCTTAGCTTTCGATTATCATCTTATTTCGATTTTATGAGTATAATTCTTAATTTGTTCTCATTTTCCAGTTTTTTTGTCTTTGTACAATTGTCATTTCGTATTGGAGATTTTTAAAATGCTTCTTCACATGTTTTATATCTCAGATATGCATGTCTATGGTGTTAGCCCCATGACTGATGCCTTGCAGCTGGTAAGGTTTGCCTCATGTTTCTACTTTTTCTTGTTCGCTAGTGGACTAGTATTTGTGTGCTTCTTCCCAAGTGTCTGGCCTGAGACTTTATGTGGTTTCTTTATTGGTATAACCTCTTCTTATATGGCTTCATGCGGATATTATATCGCATAATATTTATAATCTGTTATTGCTTCCTATAGTTTTGTATACCTTAAATTCAGTGATTATTGCTTCTTTTTATTACTTTCTACTGCCATATTCACCAGGATGGCACAGAGTATCCCATCTGACTCAGTTTGGAAACAGTTTATGCATTTTATACCAACTTTGCAGATTATATAATTGATTTAGATGTTATCAACTTGTAAATATCTTCATCTGCAAACATTAGCTTTTAGGAAGTATAATGTAAAGAAATTCATCTAACTGATTGCTTGATATCCTTTTTGAGGTATGCTGCAACAATTGCAAGAAGCCAATTAAGGACAGCCAATTTGCTGCTCATACAGGTTTTTTTCTTTGGCTTCTTTTAGTATTTATAATAAAACTTTATTGTCTTTTGTTGTATGTGATGCTTTTCAAATTGTTCAGTTACACATTGAACTGCAAATCTCGATGTGTGGCTCGTTTACTACAAGCTTTCGTTTTTTGTCCCCCATATTTTAAAAGGTTACTAATACTGAACCTTGCTTCGCCGCCCTCTCCCTGTTTTTTCAGAACTTTGTCGATCATTAAAGCTCACAGAACAAACTACGTTTGAGCTTGATGGCAGCACTGGGAGTCGGAAACCTCCTAGGAAGGAAAAGAAAAAGTTAGCAGCTTCTTGTGCTAGTATCCTTAAAATATGAATTAATTAATAAGTTGCTAATACATTTTTAGTTACTATACTATTATAGCTTAAGTTTAATCTTCGGTAATTTGATCTGCTGCTGATTTTTTTTTTTTGTATGAGGTATATGACAATAATGTTTTCTGAAAGGCTTAAATATTTTGTAGTCTCTGAAATTAACGAATTTTTGTTTCCTATGTTTTTTATTTTTTTTTCCATTTTTTCTTCGTTGGTTTTGGTGACATATTGTGACATTACATTACAACACTAGTAGTATAGTATGCATTTCTTGGAACCTTGGACCATGAACAGAGAAAAAATTATACAGTGGCCAAAAAAAACTTCTTAAATTTTTAGGTTGACTAAAAACATATTTAAGCCTTTATGAAAATAGTAACTTTGATTTCTTTAGTAGATTTCTTCTTTTAAAGGAGTCCTTTAGTCTTTCTGAATACATTCTAATGTTAGGCTTTTGTACCATTACTTTTTGTGCCTCATAACCCCTCATAGACCAAGCTTCGGCAGTTGGGGAGCAGAGAAGGTCTGCGTCTATGGATAATATTGACTCGGATTTGTCACAATCCCACCGGATTAGTCAAATCAGAGTGATTCCCTTTTCAAACAAGGTTAAAGGTAAAAGCCCGATTTTTTTTGTAAGTTTTCTCCTTCATCATCAGTGGAATTCTTATACGGAAGTTTATGTATTGTCTTGTAAATTCCATTTTACCATGGTTCCTGCTTGTTTTAATTTTTTTCTAGATTTAATCTATTTTAAAATTATTTTGTTCAAAACTTAAGGCATATTGGTGGTATTAGTTTGCTATTTCTATCACTTGAGTTGTTGACTTTCACTTCACTGAAACCTTCAACAACCAAATATCGTTGGCTGTGGCTTTACGAGTATTTTTATGGAACTAAAATTTATCCAAACCTCTATTCTACTCATGATCATAGAAGAATATGATCTTTGCTTTTCATTGGCGTACAGGTTTAGTTCAAAACCTTTCATTATATTGCTAAACATGGATATATTTGAAATATTATACAATGTTGATTGATGATAGTTTGGACTGTAATTTGTCTTTGTTAAAACATATTTGATATTTTTTTAGCTTGTTTTACTATTATTGTTTGTTGATAGAGATATCTATTTTCCCATGCCCTAAGCTATTGGTTTGCTAATCAATTTGAAAACTTGATTCATTTTAGTTCCAACTTCCTTAGGACACTCTACTTGTGTCGATGGAGCATCTATGATGGATGGTACTGGAATTAATCCTGGAAATAGGGACCACCCAGCTTCTATAATGCATCCTCCAACAAAACGTCATAAATTGTATGCTTTCTTTGTTCATCTGATGTGCGCACACATGTTGTAGTATGATTATTTTGATATCATTGTCGTTAATGTTGTGGCTTAGATTAGATATTGATATTTGGACTGTTTTATGATTCTGTGTGCCTCTGCTACCAGAAAATGATCATAATTCATGATTAACAGAATAAATTTGAATGTATCATTTATTGCATAATACCTCCATTGCCCCCTCCTCCAATAAAGTGCTACTATCAAATGGAAAACTAGATTAAAACTGCTGATTTAACAAGTTGTTAATCGATTATCAAATAGGCTGGTGTTAGGTGGGAACGACTGCCATAACCACTATACCTTCATTGTATTGAAAAATAAAAATTATAATTATAATTTTTGAGGTTAATCACATTTGTTTAGAACTCATGTTAGAAAATTTAATATTTACCCATTTATTGCGGTTTTAAATCATCCCTCTTAAATTTATATCCAATCTGTTATGCTTATTGCAGGAGAGCAAACACCCACCTACCTGTATTAGAAAGCTCTGGAACAGATTCTGGAGAGACCAAAACTCCGAGTCTCACTGATGGAATAACTTGTAAGTGTGCAATTATCGAGTTATTATCCATAATTATACAACTTGATAATTATCGAGTTAACTAAATCTAGCTCTGCATTCATGAATTAAAAATTGTGCACAAGCTATTACTTATATCCATGCATGCTCAAATATGTGAAAGTTATTTTCATATTTCTCAAATTCTGTTTGTGGACACTAAACAATGTTTAACTTTTGAGAAACTACTTGTAATTTTTACATAATATTCTTATGCCACCAAAAGCCCTATTATGGTGTCTGTCCAGGGCAAATGACTTTTGGTCTTGCAGAGTTTTTTTCCTTTATCCTTTTCTACGTAATAAGGTATTAATGGAATTTGTCCTTTATTATTTGTGACTGTTTTCNTTTTGAACTTTTATATGTAGGTATGCACAGTGAACCCATGGTTTTTGTAATGTTTAGTCTGACATTAATGACAACTGTGCTATTGCTTTTACTGTACTATGCTGTTCGCTCATTGGCGATAGGGGACCTGGTCATGGAATGAATCACCTAATTAATTTTCTGGATTCCATTTAGGCAAGGACTTGGTTGAAATAACTACTTCAGAACATGGAGATCCTAATCGAAAAATCCTTGGGCAGGTCCTTGTGCAACATCCAAACACTACGAAGAATGGTACTAAATATATAATTTAACTTTTGAAAGATATTAACTTTCGGCAGCTGGTAAAATGGAAGACCTTTCCTCCAATGTTTCTTACTTTAATTTTTAATTTTAGTATTTCTAATACAAGTTGGTGTTTGTAAAACACGTTTTTTTGTTGACTTAGAATTTCCTGCGCCCCTTGCTACGAAGATATTTTATTCACAAAGGACCAATCGACTGCGTGCCAGACTTCGACATATTTACTTCCAGAACTTAAACGAGCAATTGCGTACTGATTTGTGTCCAAGGACATCACATGCGGAGATGGTCGCATTCCAAGATTCATCTCTTAGATGCCCTTCATCTTCTCAAATGGACAATATGCACGAGGTGTGACGATCTTTACTCTTGTTTAATGCTTATCATTTAAAATTATAGGTCGAATCATGTGACCAAAGTTATACAGGTTGAATGAAATCCAATCTTTAGATGTACACATCAGACTGACAAAATTTAATATGTTGCAAGTTCTTTACTCAGGTGATTTTTTTTTTTAATTTTTTGTTGTTACAAACATAAAATAATGGGGAATTAGGCTTTATAATCTGCTGGCAGGCTATGACNTTCTGTCGAAGGATAAAGGTGGAAATTCATTCCATCTCTACCCCCCAACCCAACTTCCCACCAAGAAAAGCTTATTTCCATGCTATGAAGTCATCTTTGAGTATTTCTTTAACCTTTTGTTTTTGAAAAATAGGGTCGATCACCTAAAAAATCTGATCACATTCTTGCCAAAAGCTCAGAAGTTTGTATACTTAAAGCAGGAGGCCTGCCAAGCAGTGGTTTGTCAAATCAGTTTCTTCTTGATAATGTTTCAAGGTCTACAGCCACTCATATTGGTTTGACTAGAAGCAACTTTCTTCCAACGTCCTATTCATTTTCTAGCAACACAGGTAATCTAATATGTTATTGAGTTGTCTTTTTTATTTTTATAGTGTAAGCTAAATTTAGANAACTAAGTAATCGTCAAAAGCTTATCACTAACTGAAGGACTGATTGAAGTGAAAGCTGACACGAAGTTGACAATTTTTGGAGTGATACTTGCATAATAAGCTGTAACATGTATAGCTTGAAGGAAAATGATTGGTATAAGTTAACGAGTGTTTTTTGTTCTGTTATTGTAGGAAATTCATTGGGAACAATGCAGCAACCAAATGGGAGTGTTCCTGTTATTTAGAAACCATGGTGGAATTTTTTTGGGTTGGTAAAGGTACAGGTAACCAATACTTGAGTGTAGGATTTAGCTCCTTTTTTGAAGCTGATAGAGTAAATTACTCAAAGTGTGTATCATGTCATCTGCTTTGTACATGTAAACTTCTGTATAAATGGATGGAAATGAAGAAATTATTAGTTCTATATCCCCAGTGTCCTCAACTCTGTACTTGGTCTTCTGTTATTTATACTTACTAGTCATTGCATAGTAGCTTGCATTGTTCTTGATATTACACAGGTTTCTCAATACAAGAATATATTTGTGGACCGATATGCAGATTTAGGATGCTATCGGCTATTAAACAGGTTCATGTCTGTCGGAAAAAAAGTGAGTTTTGGGCTGTTTAACAATATGATCATAACTAAAACTTCTGTTTCTCCAGTAGGAAATCTTTAATTTATTTAAGAACTGCTAAATTTGTTGTTATTACAAATGTTGTATTTTGTTTNAACAATCAGTCAAGGTTCTGTATTTCTGTTTAAACTGGAGCCTCTATTTAGTTCTCTTTATTCTTATTCCCAAAATTTAACTCTTTCAAATCGTTGTTTTCCTTTTGGATTTATTTTGAACTAGAAAAGAAATCCCCTCATTCAATTTAGTACTTATAGGAATCTGGAAATTATATAATGTATATTTGAATTTTTAATTTTGAAGTAATTTTGGAGGAAAAAGTTAAGTTTATTTTTTAAATGGAGGCGAGATGTTCATTTGGTGAGTACAGTAAATTTATTAGCACGTTGTCCTTTTGCTTAAAATGATCATGGAAGCACATTGATTATTGATATGAATATTCACCGCATTTTGCCTACCTGTGGAAGGTTCGTGGGAGTGGAGAATCGGGTGCTCAACTTAATGAAATTGAGTATTTCGTTCAAACCAGTTATTGTGCCTCTTGTGAGGCAATTTGGTAAATTTTTAATATGAAATGACACCAGATATTGACTGCTCGCTCTGTCACTTTTGGTAGGAATTGTCACACACACTCCATTCACGTCTTATAATATCTAGAAGCAGATTCTTCCTTTATGCCACCTGGAAAAAAAATCAGCTGGTATACCACATGGAATTTTATTAGAATAGATGATGATGTCATACCACGTGCTGGTCCAGACTGACTGCAACTAGGTGAATGCTTTGTTCGAAAAATCAAAGATACTTGATTTTATTTTGACTTGTGTGAAATGAAAAAGAATTATTTATTTGAGATTATAGTAAATAAATTTATTATAAAAATGTATCTTTAATATAATAATTAATGTTAAGTGTTTGAAATATATTTTTGTTATTAATGAAATGATGTGAAAACTGTATTTCTGATAACATGTCTTTTTAATATTTTTAACCTTTTGTCAATATGTTTTTTGACTGACGGGATAAATTTTAGGATAAGGAATGTATATGAAATGAATAAGTTGTTTTCATTTGATCTATTTTTCGTCCGTGTAATAATTGCTTGAGAAAGTGGTAAAACAGTGATAAGCTGAAAACAAATAAGATATTGTTGTGCGAAAGATATTTATATTTTTTTTAAATAAAGTGTCGTAGGATGAGGTGGTGCGCCACTTGCTTCTAAAATAAGTTAATTTTGTTTACATAAAATGGTTTTCTCCTTCAAAGCATTATCTTGTCTTTGGTCCTTTTTTTTTTCTCCAAAAGTTTGAGTTGATATCATTTGAATGGATTTTGGAGAGTTGAGTAATGTTGTGTAGTGCTAGAACGAGTCACTTATAATCTCTTTTTGTTTGCCAAAATAGTTGTAAACTTTTGTCTTCTCCTTCCTTCCTTCCTTGTTTTGTCATTTTCATAGTTTTTCATTTCCCCTGGTTTTGGCTTATCTATAATTCTATCAACAAACCATACTTTTATATTATGCACAGAACTCAATCACATAAATCTCAAGACACCCCACTACTTCCCTTATTATCTTTATTTAGCTTCTACGAATATACATAAACATACACAACATTGCGTCATCCTTTCCCAACTTAAAACAACACAATTGGAATTTCCCCTTTGATATCTTCTCCCATTTTGTCAATTCCACACTTGTCTTTTCTTCAAATATGTTTATTTGTGTTTTTCTCATACCAAGCATCACAAATATAGAAATACAATGTTTTTCTCTTTTGCCTTTTTCACAAATTACATGGTCATTTTTTTTTCTAGTTTTTATCCCCATTAGGAGAAAAACGAGTCAACTCATGCTAAATTAAGCATAGGTTATATAGGTTATCATGGTATCATAGAATAACTCTAGGAATTGATGAATGAATTAATATAAATGAAAAAGCTATATAATCCTTTTAGGATTCTAAGTCTTTGTCTTTTAAAATGACAGCCAGTTATGAGACAAACAGTTGCAGTCGGGACCTGTGCTTTGATTAGCCTTCTTTCAAATTCTCAACCCATTTTTTATTTATTTTTATTATAAAAAATATAAAACATGTAAAATGTCAATTTTCACAAAAGATATATTGTAAAACTTAAAAAAATATCACATAATTCACTTCGAAATAAATAGTAAGACGCTGCTTTCATGCCAATTTAAATATTTGAAGTGCAAACTTTATTAGTGGTAATGAAGTTATCCGGTAGTGTACTGTTAACCCAGTAATTTATATATTTTATATAAGAAAAAATCTAACAATTATATGAAACTTTTGATAAAAGTAAAGGGTCTGTGACAAGTAATCAAATATCCACTATTTTTACTATTCATTCATTTAGTCATATAAGCTATGATTACTTTGGTTTTGGTGGGAATACTTTAGTATGTAACTTCATTTAAAACGTTGCTAAATTGATAAATTGATGGGAGAAAAGTAAAATTTATAACTTTTCAGTTTTTTTTGTTAAATGTGTTCATTTAATTGTTTTGGCTATAATTTTTTTTCTACAAAGATAAACTCGATAAGTTTAGATTGTCAAATAGAAACTTGACAAACTCGGTTTTCGTTATATATCATTATCATATTCCAATTTTAGTTAGTTATTAAAATATTAAATTTCCTGAAATGTTGTTTTAAGCAAAGATCCATGTGATTAAACACAAACTTGAAGTAAAACATAAGCAACCATGTTGATGATTTTGTACAGAAAAAATTAAATTTTACTCTTCTCAATCCTTCACCTTGTCGTAAACTTGCAAAGCAGCAGTATCTGTTACATCCCAAAACCCTTTATAATTTAAAGTGTTGTAATTGACAGTTTAAACGAAGCTTTTGGGCACCTAAAGTTAAAGCCTTTTGATATTTTTGGTGAGTTTTAGCTTCTCCAATGCTTAAAGCTTTTACATTTACCCGACAGTAAACATGAATAAGTAATTGATAAAGAGATGTTGGAAGTCTCACATTCACTAGAGATAAGGTTATTTAAGTGTATGTAACTGGGCGCAAACCTTACTCTACAAGTCGGTTTAGTTAAGCTTAAACTTTACTTCTAACATGATATCAGAGTCATGATTGAGGTTTATCCTAACAATTTCTATTGTTGTCAGACGTAGGATTGAGTTAGGCTTAAAATCATCTACTAAGAGAAAAAGGAAAATTGTTTTGGAAATGAATAAAAGTTGGTGATAGAATGGAGGCAAATAATGCACTGAAAAACATTGTATTTTGCGTATAGATATTAGTATGGTGGGGTATGATGAGTTCTACCTACTGCTAAATTGTGGTACCAATGCTAAGAACAAGTGCCACTAAATTCATTCACCCTATTTCGATAATGACATTCTCATTTTATCAATTCCTTAATAATCACATTAGAGACTCCAATAGGCTTCCTTCATTACACTATTACTCATCATTTACAACTCTAATAGTTTGGTAAAACATTCAATAATGGTGTATGATGATCATGTATTAGGACCAAACAGGTTAAAAAGTTAAGTAGTATTGTATTTTTTTTTTCTCATGATTCATAAAATTATATATGTACTCCAAATTTTGAAATAATACTTATATTAGAAGTTATAGAAATCATAATTTATAGTCATCTTGATATATAAGAAAAGGACTATCCAAATAACTGAATGAATCAAAATAGTTTAAATTAAACTAATAGTAATTTAGTGTGATTCTTTGTTAGTAGCTAAGTATGTAATTTATAACATTACACCTAAATAATTTTCAAACTGCAGTTGAAAAATACTTGAATTTTTTCTAACAGTTTGTACAAATAAAATTTATTAAAGATAATATAAATATAAATAGATATACATTCTAAAGTCAAAAGTTATTATTATTTTTCGTAAAATTTATAGTTATAATAATAAAATTAATGTCTTTCTTTGAGTAGCAACTTGAACATCGGCCAATAAAAATATTTGATAATCTGTAATGAAAATTACATTCGATCTAGAAATAAGATAAAGAAAAGTTTACTATATCATCACAGTAAAAGAAAACAATAAATATTATTGACCAAATATTTTTTTTAACAAAACTATGTTTATATATATATATATATATATATATATATATATATATATATATATATATATATAATATCCATCAAATAGTGATTAATTTTTAAAAGTAACTCTATTTTAGTAATGTCAATTTTTCATTCATAACTGAGAATTTCAAGTTGTGATTCACTTAAGGAACGTTGGTAGAGGTATACAAGTTTTGTATAAAATATTATATAACAAAGAGAAAAATTAAAACAAATGTGTTAGAAAGTAATTTAACAATAGAGAACTAAAACAATAATGTAAGAAAAATATTATTTTAGGAGTGGTATACCTTTGTTTTTTAAACTTGATTTTTTTCTTTACAAGTTGTGCCTAAAGTGACATGTATTTTCATAAAATCAACATCATCAATTTACTCATTCACCTTTTAGATAACCAAATCTTTAATTATTTGATAAAAAAAAAAAAAAAACTAATTTGCATATCATATTATGAAAGACAAAATACCGTAATCGTAAGAGAGATTATTCATGGATAAGGGCAATCTTAGGATATCCCAAAAGAAACATTAAAAATGCAGATAAAGTGAAAACGTTCATGATTCTAAAATTTATTACTATACGGAAAAAAGGAAAAATTACTAATTAGAGATAGTATAAACTCATAAGTTAAAACTTTAATAAATTACTATATATATCTAATATAGTAATAACAATAACATTTATTAGGAACCAAATTTTGCTAAACTGTTCTTCTTTATGGAAAAACTAATATAAAACTTTTATCGGATACTTAAATTGAAATAAAAATCAATACAAAAATACTATAAAAGGAAGTATTTCAGAAATACAAAAATAAATGGCACAACGATTAAGGATATTACTAAATGATACATAGTAAACTGTTTATTGTATTATTCAAATAATTAAGTGAAGACAGACCTTTTTTATCTGATAACATGTTAATCTTTTCATAATCAGGATTGGATAAGAAGTATATCTAAAGTAAGAAATTATAAAAGTAATATTCCGAGGAAATGGAATAATATTTTTAAACTGAGAATTCCCTCGTCAACAATGTTAATTTCCTTCATCAAGTAATAAAAAATATTCATCAGATGAATTTTAAAACAAGTAATATGAAAGAATAGTTTTACTGTTGTAGACTGTTGTATTAACCTTACATTAATTAGAAAAAGAAAAATTACCCTTTCAAGCAGATCATCATCATCATCATTATCATTATCATTCATTAGACTAACCAAGCCAATTTACGAAAAGAACCCGAAAAGAGTCTCCAGCAGCACCAAACAATTACTACCTACCATACATAGATCTCTCTATATTGCCAGCCATTGCTCTCTTCCCTCAGTAACAACCAACTCTTTCATTTCATCAGATCAAACAATCACATTGCATTTCACTTTACTGCATCACCCATTATATCTTCTTCTTTTCTCTCTCCCAAACACACAACACAAAAGTACAAAGCCACTGACCATTCTCTCACTTTCTTTCTCTCTCTCTCTCTCTCTCTCTCTCTTATCAGAATCCCATCCTCCTCTCTCTTCTGCATCTCTCCTACCCTTTCTCTTATCTTCCCAAACCCACCAAAAAAGAATCAATTTTTTAATCACCCTGAGGAAAAAAAATCTCTTTTTTTCCCCCTCAATCAACGCAACACGCTTAAATTACCACCCTTCTTCCTTCTCGCTTTCTCTCTCTCACACGCGCGCACTCCTCCTTCTAAAGGCTTTACCTTTCGCGGAATCGGAATCGGAATCGGTGATCTAGATGGGCATAATCAGAAGCATGAGATCGCGGTCGCATCGCGTCGTGCAGGAGCAAGAAGAGTGTGTTGGTGACAGCATGAGACAGAGTTGTTGGGCCAACATGCCCCAAGAGCTTCTCCGGGAGGTTCTCCTACGAATCGAGGCCTCCGAGGACACGTGGCCGCCGCGGAAGAGTGTCGTCGCCTGCGCCGGCGTTTGCCGCAGCTGGAGACAAATCACCAAAGACATTGTCAAAACACCCGAGCTTTCCTCAAAAATCACCTTCCCCATTTCTGTTAAACAGGTTTCTTCACCACCCTTTTCCTTTGCCTTCAATTTTCTATGGGATTTCCTCAAAATTCAATTTTTACTTCACGCACTGCACAGAATCTGATACAATTAATTAATCAGAGATCATAGTAGTTGATACCGATTTTTTTTTAGATGGTTTTTTAACCGTTAACCATTTTTACATATCGGTTTTTATTTCCAGAGCGTATTTTAATTTTCAAACGTGTACTTTTGTTTTGGTTCCTGAAGTCAAGTGTGTCTTGACTCTGTTAACCAACACAGCGATAAATGGATATTGGAGTGTAATATGGCCAAAAAAATTCTGGTGGTTCTTAATTGCCAGAAATTGTCTCTTTAGTGACAATTTTTTTTTTTTGGCGTTCAAACTGTTAAAATTTTGACAGTTTTGCTTAACAGAATTAGGTCACCGTTGAGGGCAGGAATCAAAAACAAAATTAAGATGTGATTGGATGTCACAATGATCAGATGAGTTTCATGTCTGTGATTGGAATAATTACTACAAAAGTTAATTAAAACATGCAATAAAATGTTTGTGTACAAGTGCATGCATCACTGTTTACTAATATTCAGTTAAATATACACTGTCAAAAAAAGTAGACTCATTTACTTTTCTATTAATTTTTTGTTGAGTTGAGAGGGTATTTTGTACTTTTTTGGTGATGGGATTATTTTATTGATTGGGTTTGGTATTATTCCTCATATAAGCATGATCGCTTGATTGAGTGCAACGAGGTTTTCTTGTGTTACCCACTGTTTGTTTTGTTTTGTTTCTTCCTAACGTTGGTTTTTGTGAAGAATTATGACGATATTCTTGGCTCGATGTTGTGATGAGTTGTGCTTGGATTGTTTTATGGTTGAAAAGAATAAAATAAAAATATTGATTCACCTCGCCTGTGGCGTGAAGGCAAGGGCTGATGGGTAGAGTTGAATCAATGAACTCATTTCTGTGCTCTTTCACTTTCATTGTGTGACTCTATTAAATATTATTAACTTCGTTTGTTTGGAATATTAATAAGATGGTTGTGCATTTCTTCTTTCTCATCTTTTTGTATGACGTATACGAATATAATGCATGGATTAAAATATACTGAACCTCCTTGTTTGTATTAAAATCACTGTAATTTTTTAATGTCTTTTATCTGTCCTTTTAATTATCATGACATTTCATATGCTACTGCTTTTCTCTTCTTTTTCATAAAGCAATTGATGCCGTTTTTTAAAATTTGAAGTAGAACTGTAATTTACCTCTGAATGAATGTATGGATAATCTGACGTGTGTTGTTTCAACGTAATTAGTATCTTAAGTTTGAGTTCTAAGTATGCAATCCCGTTAAATATTTGGAGGGAATTTTGTTCTTCATAGTGGTTCTATCAAACTATTGCAATGGTGAATTGATTTTGGACAGATTGTGTTTTTTTGTGTGATTTCTAGCAGTATCTACTGGGAAAAGGAAACTGCTAAATTCCTGCTTATTCTGTATAAATCCTTCTAATGTTCTTTTTATCCTTGTGGAAATTGGTGATTTTGGTTGGACCATTATATTTGTGGATATTTTTTGCATAACACTATATTCTCTTTTTGCGCCTCCATCACTAGGATTGAATGTTCAATATCACTACTTAGGAGGCTGGGACCACTATATAGTGATGTCACTATTTTAATTATTATGAAGTTTACATGGGCGTTTACTCACTAATACCTTCCACAACATTTTGAGAGGACCACTTTAAGTGGCATCTGGGTATTGTCACTGTTACTATTGGCATGGCATCCTAAGTGCATCTTCATCGATCCTCGTGTTCTTGTGCTGCCCAGTTGTTCCAATTTATCTGGTATTTATTATGTTTTGATTGGGTTGTGGTCCTTGTTATACTATATACTGGCCAAAAAGGTTAAAGAAGAGGTCAAGCTCTTTGGTGTGGAATGGTCTGATTTTTTTATTTTTTATTTATTTCACTGCTCACCATGGTATCGCACTAAGGATTCCCTTGTTCACTGCAAAGCCATGATGCTTGAATATGACTATTGTGCTTGTCTTTTACTACTTAGTACTTCATTGTACTGTTTTCCTTCTCTTGTCTTTGACATGTTTTCATCGGTGAGTAATCTTGGCAGCCTGGCCCAAGGGAGAATCTGCTCCGGTGCTTTATAAAGCGCAACCGGTCAACCCAAACATACTATTTGTTTCTCAGTTTAACCACTAGTGAGTATATAATAAAACTTGTGGTTGAATCTTCCTGTAAACGCTTTAGTTTCTGTTTTTCCACCATTCTTTAGCTTCTAATCCTAAGAGAGTGTGTTCTTCAACTCAGCACTAGCCGAAGATGGGAAGTTCCTTCTGGCTGCACGCAAGTGCAGACGTCCGACATGCACAGATTATATCATCTCTCTTGATGCAGACGATATGTCAAAGGGAAGCAACTCCTATGTTGGGAAACTAAGGTGTGTGATACTGTGGCCATTGTTTGTAATTGGGAAGCACAGATTGTAATTGGGTACTGTGGCCATTGTTTGTTGTTTTGTTTATTAGTGCATTGACTCACCTTTTTCATTTCCCTTTTAACCAGATCAAATTTTCTTGGAACAAAGTTCACAATCTATGACAGCCAGCCACCTCACTCAGGGGCAAGGATTATGAAAAGTCGCTCCACAAGGCTGGTGAATCTAAAACAAGTTTCGCCAAAGGTCCCTACAGGCAATTATCCAGTGGCTCACATCTCATATGAATTGAATGTGCTAGGCTCCCGGTAAGCTTTACATATTGGAATTGTAAGTAGATCTTCATGCATGAAATTAACTATTGTTCATACTTGTTATACTTATTTGCATAAATTTTAACCTTCCACCCATAGATTTTCCTTTGGTTAACTATTGATGCTTTGACTTTGAGTAGGCAAAATGTTTGCTGAAAGTATATTAGATAACTTTTCACCCTCTTTATATTCTGACTGTGTGATACTTACAATGTGTATACCCTAAGCAGGGGGCCTAGGAGAATGCATTGTGTTATGGATTCCATTCCTGCCACTGCAATTGAAGCTGGAGGAGTAGCTCCTACACAGACTGAGTTTTCTCTTAACAACATAGATATGTTTCCTTCATTCCCTTTTTTCCGATCAAAATCAAATCGTGTAGAAAACACAATGTCTGGACCCCTGGTTGATCAAAAGGATGGGATGCTCGTGTTAAAAAACAAGTCTCCTAGGTGGCACGAGCAGCTCCAGTGTTGGTGCTTAAACTTTCATGGCCGGGTGACAATTGCCTCGGTTAAAAACTTTCAGCTAGTAGCTTCTGCGGAAAATGGACCTGCTGGACCAGAGCATGATAAGATTATCCTCCAATTTGGAAAAGTTGGGAAGGATTTGTTTACAATGGATTACCGATACCCTATTTCGGCTTTCCAGGCCTTTGCGNTGTGCCTCAGCAGCTTTGATACCAAGATTGCTTGTGAATGACATGTTTAAACAGGTATATTCATTTCAAAGTTCAATATTCTAAAATTTGACTCTAGTCGGGNAAAAAGCATTGATCAATAAAAAGCTCATAATANAATCCAGTGGTAGATCACTGGAATGACATTTTGGTTTAGCTTACCCTATTGTAGTGCCATTATACAACAGTAAGGCTATTATTTAATTTTGGTCCAAGTAATGAGTTGCCAAAATCTCATGATAAGAAATCAGGTAACTGGAAATGTTCAACGAAAAGTACAGTATTGGCATCACATTGGGAACTTAAAAACTTGCTTTTCATTGAATACTATATTTTAATCCTTGGCACGTTTTGCTTGTAAGTTTTCTGGAGATGGTGGGAGCTTTATAGTGTATACAATATTCCTATCATCTGATAATGATTACCACATTCATATGGCCATCCTTCTAAAATTGGTTAAAGGATGAGAGGATAACTACGTGAAAACCTTATTAGTTATTCTATCTATCTAGCATATTGACAGTTATATCAACTCCATTTTTTTNCTTCTTCAGTTTGCCTATTGACCATGCTTGATTCTTTTTTATGCCAGCTTCAATCCAGATTATATAGCTATCTCTCGTACTTCTGGGAGACGGATGGTTTGAAAGCACTTGTTGGGAAGCAGAAAGATGGAAAATGTTTGGGTTGGAAGGGTGTTGAACTGAATTTTAAAGGTCCATTCAGTTTCTGGGATCACAATTCACCAGCTCTTGGGAAGATACCATGAACTTGGAATATTATTTGAAACTCCTCCATCCTCATCCCCACAAGACAACACAAAGAGAAAAAAACTTTTCTTCTGCCTCCGTGTACATAAATGATATTTTTCATTTATTTTTGTTTTTCAACAACTGTCTGGTTGTTTGGTTTTTAAAACATGTTCCCCACAAGACATGTTTTTGTTTATGGGACTACTATCTAGCTTTCAACTTATCCTTTCATGAGAACATGTTGTGTTAGTTAGACTACTTGCAAGAAAACAAGTGCCAGCAACTCCTTTCCTTCCGTAATCCACTCTTTCCAAAACACCAGTAATGCANTGTTGTAATAGTATTTACAAATTAAAACCGCCATTTNCTAAATACAAATTTTACATACTCTTTGTGGAAGTCTTGCTTAAAAGCGAGTATTTGACCCAAATAATTACTATTTGAAGTAATAGTTGTGTTGTGATATGTACTTAAATTCTTCTTTTGATATAGGTTTTNGTATATTATTACACTGTAAANNTTTTTCCAAGAAAAGGCAGTCTATATGCAGTGGGAGATTTATTAAATAAGGTTGTGAATTTCAGACTCTGATAACTTTTGTTGCGATGAATGGTACTTGATACTTTTGAATTGGTGTTTTGTTCAATGTTGATGAACAGAACAGCTTGAGAGGAAAAGTAGAATTGGGAAACACAAGTACAAAGTTGTCATAAAAAATTATACAAGAGTGTGAGTGTGTGTTGCAGGTGCTGGAATAAACAAAGGATAGCTAAAATGTACAATTATTCAGTCAAATATAGTGANATAATTTTTGGATTGAAGATACCAAAGTGCATTACTAGTTCTAATAAAATCTTAAATATAAGTTTCTCTGTACAAGGGATATTTTCACCANTCAACACAGTATTCTTATGAATGGTATTGGAATAAGAATCTATGAGCACATTATTTTCTATGAACTGATCTGTAAAAAAATCACATTTTTAAAATTTTTTATTTTTAAAACATAAAATAATTTTAATTTACGAAAAAAAGAATATTCTTATAAGTTTTGCTAAAGTTGCACGAAGTTCATAGGGAAACTATCATCATGTGACACTTGTCCACAGTTATAAAAGCTGACTCTACTCTGTCAATTTTTTTGAAGTATACTAATGTATGATCTTTCACAAAACCTAGACCAACAGCATTTGGAAAGAAATTTCAACCTCGCTTATTCATAGAATATATTAATATTACCATTATACTATAACTAAATGACAGAATTGAAAGCTATAATCACACTATACTCTATAATATATATAAATTTAAAAAAGATATCTATATAAATATATATCTATATAAATATATATATATATATATATATATATATATATATATATATATATATATATATATATATATATATATATATATATATATATAAAATATTAGACAAAATAGTAATTGCTGCAGAAAGTATACTCTAAAAGATTTATTAAGGGAGACAAGATTATTTCTTACATCTATCATAAATAATTTATCTTCATAAAACGGGATAGATGTATATGATTTGTGAGTTATTTTTACTGATAAACTGTTGAAAAAATAGGACCTGTGTCAAAGTAGCAGATTATGAGTTTATGCATTTTAAATGAAATTTTAATATTGTATCTTCTTGCTCATTGACACCCATATGACATGTTTAAAATGTTTTGCTTTAAGTGTTCGAATAAATTTTTGCATATTTGATACACAACGACTTTGACTTTTGAAGAAGTTAGAAAGTAAGAAATTTATCATGTAAGTTATATTTTTATTTCAAATAAAAAATAGCCCATTTCATATTTATATTTGGTTTTCCATTTTTGCATTAAAAATTTTCTATTAGAGATTTATATTTATTATTTGATGAATCTACAGAATATTTTTTTTATAATGATTAATAAAGGGGTGAAAAGTGTCAAAGTGAAAGTTTTATAATTCAGTCGTATTAATGCTTAAAATATATTTTCCATTAATTTTCCTCGTTTAAAACGTTATTTTTCTTTTGATCTTAAACAACATTACTTAAGAGGCACTCCAATTAAAATTTGTTTAGCTTTGAGAAAACAAACTAAGCAACTTTATTAATAACTGAAGATATTTGATATATCTTTCAGAATTATGTACAATTATAATAAAGTGATATCTTGAAAGGAGATGTTTAGAAGAAAAGCTTATGGAGCTATGTAACATTGACCATAAATGTGCCCAAGAGCACAGATGAGAGGAGAGTAGCTGCCACCAAGCTTAGCTAAATTATAAGGAATAACCATAAGGTCTGTGTTTGAGGATAAACCAGGAAAAGGGATCCTCATACTTGTGCTTAGAAAATAAACATTCCTCAATCTCATCCCATGCACTGTGATGCAAGGGTATAACTGATTGTTATATACATGATTATCATACATTACAAATTTACAACCACTAGGCTGTTTGCATGCTCACACTTGATTCATGGCTCAAAACCGTGGATTCGGCACCTTCCCCCTCCTCGGTAGGAAGATCATCGGAGTGCAATTCCGGTTGCTTAAGGCTCCGGACAAACTCGGTGAACAAAGGAAAATGCTCTGGAGAGAAGAAAGATGCTCCCATTCGCTGATATGTGAACAAGTCCAATACTTCATCTCCAGATAGATTCTTCTTAATTTGTTCAAACCCCCCCGGGACACCAGACACGGAAGAATTTTGACCCGAAACCTTCACCTCATGCTTTCTGCAAGCTGTCATAATTTGAGAAAGTAGCAATTCAGGGCTAGAATGGTTTTCCTTAGGTTGTTTTGCATCAGAAAGGTCCATGCCGGGTAATATCATTTTGCATGAGTTCTTAGCAAACATCTGTGCAACTGGTTCATAGCCATCCTTGTTAGCTGTGTTATAGAACCCTGCGGTTAGCTCTGAAGGATGACATCGAGTTCCGTACCAAGAGTGCATAAGTGGGATTTTTCCATATATTGTCACTCCAGAGTCACCAAAAGTAGAAGATGCCATTGATAGGAGGCAGTCTCCATGAGCTATGAGCTGATTGGAATACCATGAGAGGAAAAAGACCCCATACGAGGACTCCCAAGAAGCCCCATCATTAAAGAAGCCAGTGGAGTATGGTGCCTGATCATAGGTAGGTGCATCATGTGGACCACCAAGCCCCCATAAAGGATTTCCAGATGCTTCAGCATGTTGCTTGAGAAGGCTAAGCATGTTTTGGTCATAACACTGGAACTCCCCAGCTCCTTGAGTTTTACTAGGTACCTGATGATGAGAGGGATAACGTAACTCACCATCTGGTCCTAAACCCATGGAAATGCTCTGCAATATGGCAACATATGAGGAAATTGTCAGTCATATATAATCTTAAAGAGCATATTACTATTGAAATACATCTGGTACTGGAATGCAAAATATGTACCGTAATCGTAGAGCCCAGGAATGGAGAGAATGAAGACTTGAAGCTCTCACAGAAAGCCTGGTACACTTGGACTGGTGTCTTTCCATCAAGAACAGGAAGATTATCAACTGCCAAGGACAGGCATTCTTTATAATGCTGTCCTGACTTGTCTGTGAAGAAAATATTGGGTTGAGATTCACCAATCTGAGATACCCATTTAGGTAGGGGGATATTTGGCTTTTTAGACCCATGAAAGCAAAGAGACACATGGAGATTGAGACCCACTTTCTGGACCATCTCAGCAATTGCAAGATAGCCTGACCAGTCATATTCTCCCATTGTTTCTTTCTCCACAATTCCCCACCATATAGGGAGCTCAACACCTTCAACTCCTAATAGCTTCAAAGCTTTTAGGCCAGCTGCAATGGCTCTAGCATGGTTTATTGAATTGCAATCATAAGAAACTGCATCTAGGGGCAGCCCCACAAATAATCTAACACCATCTACCTGCAACATATTATTTTAAGCATGTCAGTTACTTTCTAATGCCTCCAGCTCGACATTATATAACAAAACTAAGTGTCCTTTTCTACCTAACGTATGTTATAACTGCATAAGAATCGTATGAAAGTAGAATGATAAATTGTTACCAAGACAGATGCAGTACCTAGCACTGACATCTAGAAGTTAGTATACCTGTAGCATGTAAATCCCCAAAAGAAAAAAAAAAAAAAAAAAGCCATACCTCCCTTAACAGTGATGATTATCAAGGAAATTTCCCAGGAAAAATGTCAAGAATCAAGATTTATTTTTTTAAAAAATACCACATCCAAGACAAAAAGGGAAAACCGCACAAATTCACCAGATGACAAATTCAATGATTGACTTCATTATTTACTCCAACTATGCAACTGAACAAAATAATTCAGAAATTCTTAATATTTCATGTAATTTCAAGTTAACGAACAAAAAGTTCAAGTCAAACTAAATTATAAATAAATTAATTAATTAACCGTTTCCTTCAGAACCAAAGACAATAAAATTCCCAATTTCCCCAGTCTCTCTTCAACCATACACAACGTGAAAAACAAAACACAAAAACTCACCGTTTTGGAACTTGTTCCAGGCCCAGAACGCTTGTTCTCCTCTCTAACCGGTTCAGTACGATGAGCCCTCAAAGTGAAGCTTATCCCAGCCTTCTTCCACCGATTATTCTGACCAAAACTAACTCTATCGTTCACAACCCTGAAATTCTTCAAATTACAAAGGCCCACTTCCCTGGATGCCAAATCAGAGGCTCCCAGCTTCGCTTGAGAGCTTCCAATCACCGAAACCTCCATAGCCAACAACAACAAGAAAGAAAAACGAAATAATCACACCAAAATACTCGCTCAACAAACAATCGAAAATCTAGCCTTTTCAGGATATCCGCTTAATGTTTCCAACAGAAATCGCGGAGAAAAAAAAAATGGGATTCAAGGAAAGAAGAGATAATGAATATTGCAAAAGTAACTGAGGGCAAGATCCATATATAAGCATGTGGAAGCTAAAACGCGCTTTTTCTTTTTCCTTTTTCTTTTACGACCATTGATTAAACTAAAGAAAAACAAAACTTGCAAAACGGCTGCCACGTGTCCACGTGATAGGAGACCAAAGTAGAGCCGCATAATACTATTGTTGATTTTATATATAAAAAAATTAAAAATAACAAAATATTAAGGACCCCAAATAATCATTATCATCATCAACAGTTTAAAATTCATGTAAAAGAAGAAACTAGCATAAATCAATTTCATAAGCATAAAATAGCATACATATCAGTTAATTTATAAAAAGTTATACCAACTATTTGAGTATGAAAAATTATTTAAAACTAGAATTTCTAAATTTCTAAACTATTTGAGGCTGTATAAAATAGTAAAGAAACATGATAATGTTTGTAAAAATTGTAGCTTGTGTGGGAGATTAGTTGGATAATATTAGATGCAAGGCTAACACACGCTGATTAATATATAATTAGGAAGCTTCATTATTGATTTGTGGTCCTCAGTTGAGTGCTTGGAATGGAAATATGTTTAAATAAAAAAAATAAATAGCAGAGATGATGTTTGGGACCGACATAGGGACATAAAGATGTTACATCAGTTATCGAAAAGGAATTATAATTATGCAGGAACTTTTAACTGTTGATTGAATATTACTGTGTTAATTAATTTATGTGTTAGCAAGAAAAAATGGCAAGAGGGAATTGGTTGGTTGAAAAGTTGGCTGTAAGAGTCACAGAATGAATGATAGGTTGTGGATTGACATGAAACATAGGGCAATGCTGCGTGTGTGCTGACTCATATCCTATAATGTATTATGTTCTATGTGGTGTGGTTTGGAACATGTCGTGTGGGGTATTTAACTTTCAGAATCTGATTCAGTTCATTGGTCCATGTTTCAGGATCTGCTTCTGCTTCTGCAGTTCTGGTTTTGGATCTCTCCTCCTATGACTCAGATCAGAATGGATAAGAGATAGATTGCTTTGGTTACAGACAAATCTTGCAAGTAGACACAACACAACATCATTTTATTGGTTAAGTAAACATGCACCTTAACAATATTGTATATGTTGTTGGGTGTGTGTTTATTTTTGCGTATATTTATATATTGTGACACAAGTTGAACGAAAATCTTTTACGTGGCCATTGTTGCTTGCATGCCCCTCTTGAATATTATGCATTGTGGATAAGGTGAAGGTGATGAAAGACTTACACAAGGGATGATGGAAAGTGGTACTAGAAACTAGTGAGGATAATGTTCATCATAGACATCATTGATTGTAACACTATCTATGGTTTCTCAGATTGGGTTAGTATTGATGAGGAAAAAAGCTATATATGATCTTAATACTTCAAAGGTATTTGTATTTGTCAAACTATTCTAAAATTTAGAAAATAAATCTTTATTTTAATCTGTTAGCAAATATAATTTTGATTTTATTACAATTTTTCCAAACATGATTTTTCTTTGTAAAATAAGTTTAATAAAAACAAAAATATTCATGTATTAGTCATCATCCAGTTAGTTAAAAAAAAAAAATACTCGCTTCATATATATCAATATTAATCGGTGATAGTTAATGAGAAAAAAAAAACTAAGTTACTTCTCTTTTGGTGTTTGCCAACAAAATATTGATGAGGTTTAATTTGTCGTCTTCTTTTTATTTTATTTCAAAATTTATGATTTAAGAATTATTTTGAGCCGAAAAAATTGAAGAGAATCTTGTAATTTTGTGACTGCTAAATTGATTGAATCAAAATGATAAACATGTTTTTTTTTTCTCAGTCAATTCATTCTGTAAAAGAAAAGAAAAATAAAAGGAAAAATGGTACTCTTAGATTTATTCTATTTAATTCATACTCTCATATTTTAAATTTCTTACATATCCTTTTCATCCTTTCACCATTTTTCTTAGATTTTAGATTGGGTTTAAAAGTTGCAATTATTTCCTTACTTAAATGCATTATTTTAACTATACTACTAGAAAGTACATGTGTTTAAGTACGCGTCTTTTTTTTATATAAATAAATTGTAAAAGGTAATAAAAATAATAATATATTGTAGTTTAAATAATAATTATAAAAATATCTTTTAAGATAGAGTTGTTTACTAGATATATTACATAAGATTGATTGGAGAATTTCATATTAAATTTGAAATTAGTCTAGTTTGAAAAGTAGTAATAAAATTTTAATTAATAAATAAAGAAGAAAGAGAGATATGCTTAAAAAAAATAAGTGTGAAGAGAGTGACATTGATGTTGCCATAGAAAGAATCCAACAAATAATGCTATTAATACTCATTTAAGTCACTTTGGGTAAATAGAAAAGTTTTTAAGAATAGAAATAAATTATTGATACATAAAATTTGGATGAAGTGATAAAAGTGAAAATATATAGTATTTTGAATAAATTGCAGGTTACAGTAAATATTGATATATTATATAAAAAATTATAATTTTAGTATAAAGTTTAAATTTTATTAATTTTGTTTGAATTTTATTAATAATTAAAATAACATATTTTTATTAAAATAAAATTAGTTTAAATAGTAATTAATTCTAAAAGAACATCTGCACTTTTTATTTTGTAAAATATAAAATGTTTTGTAGTTTATTGAACATTAATTAAAATTGCTATTTCTTTTAAGTGACAATCACTAAAGTTAGAAGTGTTTAATTATTTTAAATAAAATTAAAGTCTTTATATTGAGATGATAATTTATTATTATATTAAACTAATTATTTACTTAAATTCTTCTCATAATGTAATTTGTAGGATTAATCATACAAAACAAAGCACTTAGACTTTCTAAATATTAGATTGAAAAGATGTTGTAAAATGTTTTTTATTTTTTATTATATTTTAAGAATTTAATTCAAAGTAAAGTGAGACATATTGTTGTTTCTATAAAGAAAATAGACTATAGATATTTATATTATATAAGTTATGAAATTGGGGGTACAAACTATAAATGTGGATGGTACAAAATATGGACAATACGTTATAGATGATAAAAATACATGAAGTTAAATCAAATTAAATATAACTATAAAATGTAAATTCAAATGGTAACTAATTCAAATATCTTCTATTTTATAAATTGAAGATTTCAAGATTAGAAACAATATTCTAACTATTGTCACCAATACTAATTATAGATAAATGGTTATAATAAAAGTTTTGCCATCCACAACACTTTATGCTTCCAAAATAAGTGAGATTGAATCTATCATAGAATTGTAACAGTATTTTATAAATAAAAAATGATAACATTATCACATAACACTTTCAAATAATTGCATATGATATGATGAACAAGGAAACGTGTATTTTTTTTTTTTTTTCAGTTAAGTGGAAAAGTATACAACTAGTTGTTGTGTCTATACTCTACCAAAAAATACCTACAAAAATTAGGATAAAACCATTACATATTTTACATTAAAAATATTAATTAAATAGTAAGTATTATTGTTTTTGCTTCTTATCGTTTAAAAACATTAGACAAGTGTCCGTGACGTGTAGAGCGTATAGGTATCGAGGAAATGACAATCCAAATTCATCGATACAATTCAAATATTGAATCATTCACTTTCTCTTCATCTAAACGTCACTGGAATATGAATATGGCTTCCACCTCCTACACATTTTATTTTATTATTTTAAATGATTAAAAAAATATGACTACTTTAAAAGTTCATTTTTCTTCTGGTGAATAAATTAATTATAAATATTATATGTTAATAAAAGATCATATAATTTATAAATAAAATTCTTTTTAATCGATTTTAATTGAACATGTGATATATTTTAAACTATTTATTATTGTTATGGATTGTATATTTCAAAGTGTTCAGTTTATCTCAAGTTTGACATTCAAAATTTCATGATTTAATGATTGCATTATTGAAAACACCATAATAAAAGAATAGAGATTTGAATGGAGTTAACAGGTAGTTCATTTGATTTCTTCTTCTGATTTTTGTAACAACAGAATATTTACGAAGAAGTTGTTTAAAACAGATAGAAAAAAAAATATTATTCCCAATAAGGTTGTGGAAGTCCTGGTGGACTACCCCGAGGAGAGCCCGGTGGGCCACTAGTGGGCCAGTCAGGAGGTCCAATTGGAACAGCTAGAGGGGCTGGTGGTGGAGGAATAGGTGGAGCCACTCCAATTGATGGTGGTTCAGGTGAGTCTTGCAGCAAGCAGCAACAGCATACTACATAGAAACTGTGAATGCAGGCAGCACTGTATTATTAACGCATGCATACTGAAAGTAAGTCATAAATTGGAAGAAAAGAAAAAGAAAGGGGTGCATGATTTAAGTATTATTTAAGGTTAGTTGTTATTGATGTAGTGTAGGTCTTAATGAAGAGAAACATGTTACCAACCAAGAGCATATGGAACTACGGAGTCCATTGAAGAAGTTGGCAAGAAGCGAAGGTGGTCCGGGATATGAACCTGAACCTGCTTCCTCTGCTCGTCTCATTCTTACCTTGCTTGCTCAAGATGAACCAACCACATACCTATTTACTATTGTTGAGGATGTCACGCACTTAAATTCTCTTAAAGGAAACGACAGGGTTGGATCTTATAGACATTTGGCAACCAATGTATTTGATTGGTTGTTGCCACAGTGTTCTTAAGACACCTTAACTGTCACTCAGACACAACGGTTATTCAACCTACCCTTTTCTGTCGTGGGGGGAGACATGAATTATAAATGGCAACATGTTTCCGCAATGAATGAAAAACTTTTTTTGGTGTAGAAAAGTTAAGAGATGAGCATGATCATTCATCAAACTTGACGTGGAAGGGTAGCTGAACTCGCCTAGGCACGTTCCTCTGTCTCATCCCACACCAACTCAAACAGTGGCCAACCATTTCACCCAATCAACCCCACATAAAGGGAAGAAGGAAAAGAAAGTAAGATGGTGTCGGTTCTAACTCTAATTAAGAACCTTGATTTCTTTCCACTCAATGCTGTGGACAATAGTCAATAGTATTGCGTAACTCAATCGAACAAACAATTTGTATTGCATTTTTCATGGTATACTGGTCCAGTTTAACATAGATTTTGTCAAGACTTTCAAAGACTTTCCTTCAAATTTTTAAACATTCTATATTTAAAGGTCAACTCCGTCTTACAGCAAGTTTGATCTCATGAAAAAGCACAAACTTTAGCAGACGATGAATCTTCAAAAAGGTAGAGAAAATTTCTCTGAAAAAAAACTTACTATTGATTGACGCGCGTGTGTATAAACCATTTAATTCCAATTTTACTTTTTGATTATAGACGATTGCCACGTCCATCCAGTGATCTAAATGCAAACGTAATAGATATGATTGATTTTCTGATGTTTCTTCCAAAGCACCACCAACCAAATAGAAATAATTTCACTGATACAACCAGATACCACATCAGTATTCGTTGTAAAATGACAGAATCACCATGTTTCTTTTAAGGTAATCAACAAAATTTGTAATTGGGAATTGTATAAAGAAACCAAAAATCATAAAGAACGTTGTGTATAAGTACTGCACAGTTCACAGGCTCCTGGAAAGTAGACAATAAATGAAACAAAAAAAATAGGGAGAAATATAAACCGCCAACACTGTTCCAAAACCTACTTATTAGGTGTTCCTCTAACCTAATTGAACTCTGATAAGAAAAAAAAACGATATACAAGAAAGGGAATAAACCTCTGATCATTTGAGAGAGAAATGGGAGCAAGAAAATACAATTTGGTTTACCTCCAATGTCGTTGGCTTTAGCAACTGGAGGGCAGACATCATGTCAGCAAGATTTGCAGCTTCATCATGAATACTTCTAAAAAATGATTGGTGTTATACAACAAGAATATTCTTTGACTCTTAAAGCATTCTTGTTTTTTTAAGTCTTCCTTTGATGATATGAAGGGCATCATTTTCCATGTTTCTTCTTTCTCCTTGGTGCGCCCCCATTAGAAGGATCTACCAATGGGCCTGACCAGGTTTGGATGTTTGTTTTAGGTTGTGAGAAGTTTGTGGAACTAAATGGAACATCAGGAGGATCAAAAACTGGATCCATGTGATGTGAAGAACCCAGTGGATAGCCTAGAGCTCCATCTTGGTGAGGAGGAGGAAATTTCTCACTCTTGCTCTTAGCATTTGCATGTGTGATCAGCCGCCGTCTCTGCAGTAAGAGTTAAAGGTTAACACACTTTTATATAAAAGGAAATGTGTGATATAACATAATTATCTTGAATAGACCCAAAATTTCCAGGAGGGAAGCATATACTTATACAACCAAGGCAACCAAATGCCCCAAATCTAAAGCATTCAAAATGATGGTGTCAGAACAGTTCAATCTGCCTGCATTTGATCAATAGCAGTATGGCTGCTGGCAAATGTCTCTAATATAGAACAATATCAATTAACTGTGTGCAAGTTCATCTAAATATGGAAACAATATCAACTGAATAAATTAATAACTTGTGAAAAAAGGAGGATAAAGAAACAAACTTCCACATAGATTGCTTGCAGCCAATTGAAAAAATAAATAAGAAATAGATATTGACGTGTGTTTAAGTAAAAACCCATACCATTGCAGCTAATTGATAATTTATTAATTCATCACTTAATCATATAACTCAAGCAATATGAAGTACTAGCTGGAGAGAAATAGGAGCCTTATCAAACATACATCAATATTTGCTTGCAGTTCAGCATTGGCCTCTGGAACTGGAATTCCTCGCCCAGCTCGCTCTCGTGGACGAGATTTCTTGACACCGTCAACATTAGCTTTACCGGCTGCTCTCAATCTACAAGATGACATTGAAATTAAATACTGAATTTTTGTGCATTATAGTCTTTAAAAACATATATCTTCTGCTCCGTTAAATATCACGAGGCAGAGAAAGTAAAGATGGAATACAATTAAAATATGTTTTGAAGCTGTAAAGATGCCTACCAACCTCAATTAAAGAAAGAAAAATGGAGATGGTCAAAACCTAACCAACATGCATGCACTTTGGTAACTTTTATGAAAATAAGCGTTTTTATCAACTATTGATGAAATGATCATTTAGATGCCAAAAGTAATTTAAGCCACCTTCTAGCTTCTTCATCCCGTAGCTTTGCATCCATCTCCTTGCTGGGAGGATATTTTGGAAGGCTAGAGGGATCACAGGCATATGGTTTTGTTGTAAAGAACTGCAAAAGAGAACCAAATAACATTAAATTAGGGCCATTATATTCAAATTCAGAAGCACTTTAAGAATCACTAGCACAAATTTATTCATCTCAAATTATAAACTTCATATTGACAGCACATGGCACTCTAATTATTGCTGTCATTTACTATGACAAGGAAGGAACCCCCTTTCTGATGCAGAGTGAAGATAAAACATAAAAAACAGTTGTTCAGGGGGTGTCAACACTGCACTGATTGAAGTGTAGTTTATCAGTCAGACATCAAAATGTTAATTTTAGTTTACCATGATTTCCAAACCAAGTTTTACGCAATCAAGGATCATTGTTTAACAACCAAAAACAATGGCAACTCAGAAAGTCAGATAATCTTGTTTAACTTCATAGTTGCTAGTTTTATGGTATAATCAAAGCAAAAGTGATCCATGCTACTAGAGTAAGCTTGAATTAGATAAGGATTCTATACCCCAGGTTTGGTAAATTTGTACACAAGCACAACAGATGGACACAGGAAACTAGAGCCAATCAGGCAATTGAATTCAGCATATTAACCAGGATAGGAGAGAAGTCAAAGCTTGTTAATAAGGAATTAATTTCGCTAAGCCATTCTTCAATACTTTTTCAATATTATACTCTAACTAGACAGGATGACAAATCAAGAATGGAACTATCTAGGACAAGGACACTACACAAGTTTCAGAGTTTAAGTTGAACACAAACCTTAGTGCATGGCTAATTAAGTAAATTGGACAGTAACTAGAATTTCCACAATCATGCACTTACAAGACAAACATTTTCATAAAATCATGCAACACATGTTCGAGAAAGAAGATAATTATTGAACCAAATTTCAGAGCTTCCAGTGTTATGACACTCATAACACGAATGTTAATTAAATAATTAGCAGAAAGACGCGCAGAGAGCACTCTATGCTGCATTTGGGTGGAGCATAACACAGGGCCTTAATGAGCATGACTTGAACAATTGATTAACTTTTTGAATAGGTTTTCTCTTTATTTTGTTGATTCTTATTCGTTCTCTTGATAAGGTGTATTCCTTTTTTCGAAAGTGATAAAGTGTGCTCCTAAATCTCCCTTCTATTGTTAACTTTTTTCCATTTGTCTTGATAAATTTCTTCTTTCTCCATGATATGCTTTGTTCTAGCTATATGAGTGACAACAAAAACACGTTTACTAAAAGAATGAGCAATAGCGAAAGGAAGAAAAACAATCCAACTTTTCTAAGATGGCCTCTGCTGGTATATTATGGAATATATATATTCATGGTTCGTGCATTGGAATATAAATATGATAAAAGGTGTTCTGTTATGCAGTTGTAGCATGCCCAAGGAAGGAAAAAATTATTAAAGCATAAGAAATTAGGCGACTTTACAACATTTACTCAATTAAATTATTATCTTACTTCACTATGCAACGCAGCAGTGGCAGTCAAACGTTCATCCGGATCAATTGAGAGAAGGGTGTCAATAAGCGGCAGGGATGATGGAGGAAAATCTTTGAACGTCTCTGCAATACACCGCTTGTATGACTGTTGGGGCTTAAAAATGGTAGCATGAGGCAACTTCGATTTCTTCCAATATTCGTCAGAAGGAGAACCACATAGCTTAAATATCTTGTGCAGTTGTTCCACCTACAAAACATGAAGCATGCTAACTATATTAGTAAAATCCTAAGCACAAATATCACGAACAAGTAGAAGAAAATTGAGAAGCCTTTTGACAACAAAATCTTGCTCATGATCTAGTCAACTGAATAAATATTATGCACTAAAAAGATGTAATAACAGACCCTATGAGATGTATTCACCATAGAGATTACCTCCGTTCGACCAGGCATAATAGGCTTTCCAGCCAATAATTCAGCAAGAATGCAGCCAGCACTCCAGAGGTCCACTCCTACACCATATTCAGTGGCCCCAAGAAGAAGTTCTGGAGGTCGATACCATAATGTAACCACTCTACTAGTCATAGGGTGCTTGTGATGAGGATCGAAGAAGGAAGCTAATCCAAAATCAGCAATCCTAAGATTTCCATCATTATCAATAAGAAGGTTTGACCCCTTTATATCACGATGCAGCACATGACGGTTGTGACAGTGCTCCAGTCCAGAAAATAGCTGATGCATGTAACATTTTACCTAAAATACCCAGATACAAACATATAATAAGGTCCAGCTCAATTAGTAACCATAAAATGTAAAAGACTTTTGAATAATCGTATATTTTAAAACTAAAGATAAACACACCAATTACCTGAGATTCCGTGAACTTAATTGCCGGGTTTGTGGCCAGTCCAGCCAGATCATGCACCATGTATTCAAATACAAGATATAAACTGCACGACATTCTAGAAGTCACTAAGCCTTCAAGTTTGATGACATTGGGATGATCTAGACGACGGAGAATCAAAATCTCTCTAGCCATGAACTTCACACTTTCAGGCTCTAAATTGTCAAAACGGACCTTCTTTAGAGCAACAATTTTTCCCGTCAAAGAATCCCTAGCTTTGTAAACATTGCTGTATGTACCTTGCCCGATCTGATTGAAAGATAGCAAAATCACCAACAAAAGATTTAATATTTGTCAGGCAAGTAGCCAGAAGAAATAACTTTTACACAATTTGTTGGAAGGTTTTTAAATTTACAAATCCCAAACCCCAGAAAAAAGGCTAAATTCCAAATTACTACTTTACCAGTGGCCCTTGTTTGAATAAAGATAACAGAAAAACCCTTCTAAAGTAGGAAATTCCTCATACTATGTTAAAACAGAAAACGGAAACTCAACAGGATCAAACCTCATTGAAGGAAAAGTGCAATGGAGAAGACGACAAGAACCCACATATTGTCAAAAATCAAATCCAGACAGCACGACCATATCAGCATTCAGCAAACCATAATTGGCAACAAAATTAAATACTGTTGAGTGAATCCAAGCTGTTCTTTACCTTATCAAGCTTCTCAAAGGTGTCAGCTTTCCGAGGCGTCAATCCGTTGATGGCTTCACCAGCAACCTTAGAGAGCCAGGAGGGCCACCCTGCTGCAACCTGCTCACCGTGAACATGGTTAGGTAGGTTGCTCAACCTCGGATTCGGCTTCGGCTTCGAAGATCGCCTCCTCTCTCCCCTTGCCCTTGTCCTCTTCTCCTCTCTTTCACCCTCCTTCTCCTTCTCCTTCTCAATGTTCTCATTCTCAACAACCTCTGCTCTACTCACCTCAGCTTTTGCCTCTCTCACTTCCTCTCTCCTCTCCTCCCTCGAAGACTCTCTCCCAAACGCACACCCCATCTCTCAAAATCTCTCATTTACTCTCCCCACTACCACCAGCCACATTTTCCCTCACTTTCTCGCCATCCCAACACCATCCACAACCACTCACCCCTCCAAAACCCTAATCATAAATCTCGAAAAGCTAGACTGTGCAAGCAAACACTAATTCTAAAGACCCTAACTTTGGCAGACAAAAGTGAGATAGCAATGATTTGGAGACACCCCACAATTTGTGGTGCAGTCAAAGAAACCAAAACCACTGTTCCTTTTTTTCCCCTTAAGGTGGGTCTTTTTTAAATTTTCTTTCTCCCTTTGACACTGTGATATGGAGGAAGATCAAAGTTGAACAGAAACGGTTGAAGTTGAGTCTTACCAGATTCAAAGATCAGTGAAAAGAAAGGAATGTTTTAGAGAGAGAAAGAGAAAAAAAAAATGTGAAGGTGGATCTCCCTTCTTTTTCAACTTCTCTCTCATACCCATGATGGTATCTGTATTTATTTTGACTGAAAGAAGAACCAAAAGGTTAGCAAAGACCTGTACCTATAATAACCGAGTTATGGTTGAGGTGTGTCAATGTCTCTGTGCCCAAGTTTTATTTTATTTTTCTTCTTTTAACCCTTTCAGGACTGTGTTTTATGAAGTTGAAGAAGAAGCTTCCATCATAGTGTCCAATCACAGCAAGACACAAAAATTCAGGTTCAAGTGGTGTCAATTAATAATTACATTTGATGGTGGTTAATTAACGAATTTATTTATTGCATAAGTAAAATATAAAATAAAAATATTGTTGATGTAGTTGGAAAACATTGGTGATTTATAGTAGTATAGGAAGGAAGGTACGTTGCTATGTTATTACATTTTATTTTACTTTTTGTGCCTGTTTTGGTGGTTTATAACTTGGAGGTTTGAACATTGCTTTCAGGAAGAAAATGGACTGTGGAGTTGGTCAAAATTTATGATAAATATAAAGGAAGATCAAAGCACGTGCTTAATAATAGTACCAACACATACTATAATATATTTCTAGCTGCCCCAATAATTTTTTTTTTAATTTTGATATTAGTACAAATATATTCAGAAAGATCCTGTTATGCAAAATTTAGGTATTTTTTTTTAAAAGATAATTTATTTTATATTGAAATTACAACGTCATTGCCTATAATTGGTGAAAAAAGTATAATTTATATAACTATAAAATTAAATTTATTTTCTTTTTCACTTTTAAATGGAAAGATTTTTCATCAATATAAAACAATATTTGTATGTGACAAGACATACGAATAGATGGAGGGAAACAAATAGTCACTCATACTAATAGCAATAGTTTTCATTTTCATTACATTGCAGAAACACAAAGATTATTCTAAAAATTGTTCCTTATTTTCAACAGGATTATAAACCGGTTAAATACGGCTGTTCATACATTCAACATCCTATGACAACTGTGAGACAATGTTTAAAGCACGACAGGTTTCTTGATCTTGCTTCTATAATTCTAAATCTCAGCAATCATGATAAGTAAATGATAATGTAGATATGAAAAAAGAATAATTATGAGACTAGTTGAGAAAATAATTTCGTTCTTAGAATTTTGTATAAGTAGAACTCGTATTTTGATATATTAATTTTAAGGGTAATGATACATACATAATACAATATTTTTGACACGTATGATAATGTTTAAATGTTGTCAAAAAATGTTGTCTAAGTATCTTTATTCTAATTTTAATCTAAGTTATTTTTTTTATCTAAATATTATTGTAATTTTATTTATGCTTATGCCATAATATAATTATGTAATTTCTCTTTTATCAATATTCGATAAAATGCTATGAATTGTTACATCTAGCAACCCCAATCATTTTTCTATTTATTTTTCTATTAGTATTATTTATTGTCAAATATAATAAAAAAGACCTGCAAAATTTAGGTACCTATTTTCAAGATAATTTATTCTGTATTAAAACTACAACATCATTAATTTTAAATTTCTTTATGTTGCATGAATCATAAGATAAATTTGTAACATTCCATTTAATATAATAAATTTATTAAATAAAACATCATATAATTTGATAAAAACATAGCAAATAGATAAAGAAAAACATATAAAACATTGCTATAGTTATCTAAAGTAATAACTATGTCAATATAATATATGTGCAGAAACAAAAGTACAACAACAAAAGTAATAAGAGATATTGGATGAATGTATTAGTATCCACCTAAACCCTAAATGAATAAAAAATGGATGACATTTACGAGATGTTTTCGCCTCAAGAATTTATGAGCTAGATATATTACAACCTATTTTTGACAAATACTACAAATAACAAGTAAAACACTAATTAAAAAAAAATCTCTTACAGACTAAATGATATCAAACACATTCTTGGTAAAATAATAAAAAACATAAAAGCTTGAAATATATATATATATATATATATATATATATATATATATATATATATATATATATACGAGTTTCTAAAATGTTTTTTATTTAATATAAATTGTTTGTTTGTACATGTAAAAGAAACTTTTAAGTAACTCAAAATTAAAATTTTATTGAAGAGTAACTCAAAATTTTATTTTAAATCAACGTCGTATAAATATGCTAATGTAATTTTTTTCTGTCAGGTTCCCCTCTATGCGTTCTATATAATAATGTTTTTCAAAGAACAATTTATTTATTTTATATGTTATTTTTAAAATTGTAATGTAATATTTTTTTCGGTTATACATTTATAATTTTACTATACTGGAAATTTCTTTAAGAAAATGAAAACCAAAAAATATGAAATAAATATTTATTTAAAATTACATTAGAACTCTAAAAATTATTATTTTTTTCACTCGATCTAGTTGGGAGAACCATAAAGCATTACTATATTGGGAAATTGGAGTGTAAGTTTTAACGGCTTTATTATATTTGTATAAAAATAAATATGTTACATTAATCTACAATTTAAATGCAATTTAAGTTTTACAAATCATCCATTATATGTTTTAGTAGAGATAAAAAGGTATGTATTATTAAATTTAATGCGATTTTTTATATCATAGATTCGTTGAATTCAATTATACATACCTTATAAGGGTTTAAATTTATGGATTTAATATTAACCATATTGTGAGAAAACTGAATTTTCAGATGCATACAAAAAGAAGTTATTTTGCCAAACAAGTCTAATTTAAATTAAAATAATAAGAATGTGTAATTGTAGTTTCTTTAATTGTGCATTTAATAATCGACCCACCATGAAAATGAAAACTCCTACATCCACCTAACATTGCTTTCAGTAATATATTTTTCTTTTTAATTAAAAAATAATATATGGTAGTCTCAGTTATTTGTTACTAAAACAGTCTTAATTATTTTACAGCAAATAACATAAAGTAATTAATTGAGTTTTTTTGGGTAATTGTAATACTGTGAATGCATGAGTGAGAAGTGCATTAACTTGAGGTGCAAGAGAAGCAAAGATTATGAACTGGTGGTCCCCCACGCGAAAGGAATGACCCAATTCAATCCTATGTATCAGAATTTTCACAATCATATCATCAAATCAATCAATGCCTCTGATTTTATCAAATCCTTTCCCTCCCATGCAGTTGCATCACACGCTAACACTGACACTTCTTCACCACCACTCATTATCTATCTTCGCTGCGCCTCTCACCCTAACCACCACCACCACCACCACCATGGCCACCAATTTCCAACTCTCCGATGCTTCTCACTCTCTTCCAATTTCATCGCACCACCTCTTGATCGTCGGTCCCGGCATTCTTGGTCGTTTGGTCGCCCAAATTTGGCGCCAGGTTAACAATAAACTTGCATTTTTTATTGAGTTTAAGTGTACTCTAATTGTCAATTAAATTTTCATTTTTGTTATTAATTTATTTCTGTTCAGAGACTATTGTGACAATTTCTTCAAGTTTAGAAAGCAACATTACTGTGTATGGACAATAACATGTGTCTATTTTGAAGCAGGAATATCCAGGTTGTGAAGTTTATGGACAAACAGTAACCACTGATCATCATGAGGAGTTGGCCAAAATTGGTATTAATCCGTCTTTGGAATGGACCAAAGGCTCCCACAAATTTCCCTATGTCATTTTCTGTGCTCCGCCTTACCAATCCTCTGATTATCTCGGTGATCTTAGGTTAGCAATCTTAATCGTTGAAATTTAAATTCAACTGATTTTTTTATTCTTAACAAAATAAAATGGGTATTGTTATTCATGTTTACGAATTTTGTTTTTCTTCTGAACTTATGTGGTGGACTGTCTACCAATCAGGCTGGCTGCATCAAGCTGGAATGGTGAAGGTTCTTTCTTGTTTACGTCAAGCTCTGCTCCTTATGATTGTAATGATAATGGATTGTGTGAGGAGGTTGGTCTAAAACATTGTTTGATCGTTGTCTCACACTCGTTTATAGCTTAATTTATGCCATTGATCCTCATATTTAGAAGCATAACATTATAGAAAAGAAAAACTGAGGCTCTCTCTAACACGTCACTTGTTTTCATTATCTTTAGACGCTTAAACATCGTAGAAAAGAAACTCTAAGATGCTCTCTTACAAATAATTTGTTTTCCCCATCTTCAAATGCACGACGTTATGGAAGAAAAAGGCTAACCCACTCTCTTACACATCACTTGTTTCCCTCATCTTTATATGTATAACATTGTAGAAGAGAAATATTAGCACTCATATACGTCACTTGTCCTCTCATCTTTAGATGCATAACATTGTAGAAGAAAAAAGCTGTAGACTCTCTCCAATACATCAGTTGTTTTCCGCATCTTTGAATACAAAACTTTGTAGAAGAGAAATGATAGAACAATTTACTTCGTACTCTTTTAAACATTCTCTCTGTTATTTGTTAAGATTTATTTAATGTGCGTCAAGCTACCATTATTCTTGTTAAAAATGACTAAGCTTTTGTTTCTTATTTGATGAGTGTTTTTTGTAATTTTGAAGACACTCTATAACACTTACAGTGCATTAGAGTTTTCCATGTTTTCCCGCATGGGTGTGTCAATAATATATCTTGTTAACAAGGATAGATATTTATTTATGTGCAGGATAGTCCAGTGGTGCCTATAGGGAGGAGCCCCAGGACTGATGTCCTTCTTAAAGCTGAAAAGATAGTGCTGGAGTTTGGTGGTTCTGTTTTAAGACTGTCTGGACTATATATATCCTTTTTAGAATTATGTTTACCGGGATTCTAACTAACCATTTACCTAGTTAGTTATTTCTATTATGTTTATGTCTATTGTCTGCTTCCAACCTTGACATAATTTTAAACAAAGTAGATAAAGGCCCACATGTTTATTGGTTAGAGAAGGGGATTGTTGAATCTCGCCCTGATCACATCCTGAATCTAATTCATTATGAGGTCAGAATTTCAGCTAATCTTATTTATTCTGTAAAAATTAACATGGTAGTAGTGTTCATTTTAACATACATCGTGTCATAAAGGTATTGAAGTTCATCGTGTATGGGGTTACATCTAAACAAATAGATGTTTCATTCACGTGCTTTCTCATTTCCCATCATACTTCCCGTGTTTTGTTTCATATTTGTCATTTCACCAGGAGACCAATTTGAGTTCCTTAACAAACTAAAACATTGCATTTTCTTATCTTCTGAAGGTCATTCAGTATTCGTTAATATGAAAAGTTGAATACGTTGTTTAATGTGCCGCTTTTCGAACCAGGATGCAGCTTCCCTCGCAGTTGCAATTTTGAAGAAACAATTTCGTGGGCGGATTTTCTTGGGTTGTGATAATCATCCCTTATCCAGGTTAAATTACATGTCATCCCCCGAATATGCAACTAATATCATGGAGACAATAATTGCTTCTTCCTATCTTAGATTTGTTCCTCACCCTCCCCTGCAATTTCCCTGTGTTTGGTAGCGATGCCAACATATGTGCCTTTCTCTCCCTGACCCTTTCTAAATGTTGTGTTGTCAGGCAAGAGGTGATGGATCTGGTATACAGAAGTGGGAAATTTAGTAAGAAGTTTGAGAAATTCACAGGTAAATAAATAACTACTCTTTTTATTTGTAATTGTTTGGTTTGGGATTGAAAATCAGCAGTAGATTATAGAACCATAATCTTGCATTAATAATAATAATCAAATGGTAGTCATGATGATCTGTTTTTCTAACTATTTTTAGTTGATATGCTATCACTATGTCACTCGTCATTGTCAAAGAATTGTTGAGCCTTTGTATATTTTCTTTGCAGGAACTGATGATCCTCTAGGCAAGAGATTAAACAACTCCAAAACACGCCAAGAAGTAAGGTGGGAGCCAAAGTACTCTAGCTTTGCTAATTTCCTTGAGACCATTTGATTCTTCACACTATTTTCTCAGTGATGACTTATCGTTTATCGCTTTTTATATGAAATCACAAACTATAAATTGATTGTTATCCATTTTTTTTATTGTATATTCGTACTTGACAATGAATATTTAATGCGTTCCTTTTGTGGGGTGATAATAAAAACACGAAGGAGTGCATTTCCAGATTTAGGCTTCGTTTACACGAAAACTAGATTTTAAACGACTTTTATATGTTTTTATATTTAGTGTTAAAATATGTAGTAACATATTAATAAAGGTATATAAATTAAAAAATTGATTATATATATATATATATATATATATATATATTATATTTACCACGTTTAGTTTTTATATGGATAGTTAACCATTATTTACTAAAAACAATACATAATGAGACATCCTAAAGAAAGATGGATAATACTTTTATTAGATAGCTATAATAATTAATAAAAAGTGAATTACTTATATAATTACTATTGTACACACTTTTAAATTTTGTTTTTATATTTTAGTAATTATTTTCTAATAAAAATATTTATATAAATTTTTATTCGTTAACTTAAATATTAATTTAATTTTTATTTTCGTTAAGTTCTTTTAATTCAATTTTAATATATACATTTTTAGTTATATTTCAATTTTTTAAGTTAATTTAATTTAATTATTTTTATAATATCATTTAAATAATTAAGGGTACAAATTGTTCATTTTATCTTGCGATTTATATAACGTTTGACGTGGATTTTTATTTTTAAATGAAAATAATGCAAAATCATCCCTAATCTTCTCGAATTTCAAAGGCTATGTCATTGTTCATGTTGTCAAAAGCTTCTCCCATTTTCTTCTTCTTCTTCTGTTCATTCATTGATCTCACACAACACCATTTCCATCCTCTCTTACACATTCATCTTCTCTATCTTCCATTCTTTCCTCCTCCACGGTAACCATTATCATCTTCATGAAACAAAAAAATATTAAAAGTGCATTTGAAAAAAATTAACTAAATTATTATTTAAGCCTTATTTTTTTTTATTATCATAACAAAAATTAAACATGGAAGCTCCACTACAAAATAATAATTAGGATTAAACAATGTAAAAAAATTGTATATTTTTCTAAAAAATTGAACAAAATAACTAAAAAATTTAAAAATTATAATGTTCTATTCCGTTGTATTTTCATTTGTGTTCTATGGCTATGGTAAGAGTGTATCCTATTGGATAGTGGATGCAACTGGAAAAGCCACGTCATCTCATCGGCACCATCCATTTGGATTCTCCTTCCTCTCTCAGCATTACCAGTTTTCCACTTCATTATCAAAGTTAACGACCATCATCATTCATTTTCTTCTCTCCTTCATTTTCCACCTCACAATTCTCTCAGGTCGATTTTGCACTCTTTTTTCTGCTCCTTAATCTCTCTGTAAACTCCTTAACTTCCAAAATGTCCCTCTGCTACACTTCCAATTTCATATCACTGAATCATCAAAAAAGCCTTTCCTTAACCTTCTCGTCGGACTCTCCTCGCTTCATCAACCTATTTTCAGTTAAGCATCGGAAACCACACCACCCCATTAAGTTCACCGCTGAAAGATTCAAACTTTTTGCCTCCCTGACGTCATCTCCGCCCACTGAGACTGCCCCATCAAGTTACAGGAGCAAGAGTCCTAAAGATGTTAACGTCTTGGTGGTGGGTTCAACTGGGTACATTGGAAATTATGTTGTGAGAGAGTTGGTGAAGAGAGGGTTCAACGTCACAGCCATTGCTAGAGAGAGGAGCGGAATTAGGGGTAGTGTTGACAAGGATCAGACGTTGAATCAGTTAAGAGGGGCCAATGTGTGTTTCTCGGATGTGACCAATCTGGATGCTTTTGAAGGGTCTTTGAACAGCTTGGGAAATTCTTTTGATGTTGTGGTGTCATGCCTTGCAAGTAGAAATGGAGGGGTGAAGGACTCTTGGAAGATTGATTATGAGGCAACAAGGAATAGCCTTGTTGCTGGAAGAAAACGAGGGGCTTCACATTTTGTGTTGCTTTCAGCAATATGTGTGCAGAAGCCCCTCCTTGAGTTTCAGCGTGCCAAGTTGAAGTTTGAGGATGAGTTGATGAAGTTAGCTGAGGAGGATGGTGGATTCAGTTATAGTATAGTGAGGCCAACCGCATTTTTCAAGAGTTTGGGAGGTCAGGTTGAGTTGGTGAAGGATGGGAAGCCATATGTCATGTTTGGAGATGGGAAACTGTGTGCTTGTAAGCCTATAAGTGAGTCAGATTTGGCTTCTTTTATTGTGGATTGTGTGCTTAGTGAGGATAAGATTAACAAGGTGTTGCCAATTGGAGGGCCTGGAAAGGCGTTGACACCACTGGAACAAGGAGAGATACTGTTTAGGCTTTTGGGGAAGGAGCCAAAATTCTTGAAAGTTCCAATAGGAATAATGGATTTTGCCATTGGGGTTCTTGATTTCCTGGTTAAAGTCTTTCCTTCACTGGAAGATGCTGCTGAGTTTGGGAAAATTGGAAGGTACTATGCGGCAGAAAGTATGTTGCTTTTGGATCCTGAGACTGGAGAGTATAGTGCTGAGAAGACACCTAGCTATGGAAATGATACATTGGAAGAGTTTTTTGCTAGGGTTCTCAGGGAGGGCATGGCTGGTCAAGAGCTAGGTGAGCAAACAATATTTTAAGACGGTTGTGCTTTAGATATGTATGAACACAATAAGGCAATTAGAGAAACCAGTTTTGTTTCTGTAAATGCATGTATTAAGCTAGAATCATTGTAATATTACAAGCTCAGACATTGCTGAAAGAAATTCAAGTCCCTGAAAATGAATTGTTGAAGATTCATTCTTAAATTGAATTGCACTATCATTCCCCTATTTATACATCGTTTATTGCTTTTGGCAGCTGAGTTTGATGTACTAAAACCAAGTTCATTTTAGTTTTGCATATGAATATAGTGTTACATTTTCTTAAATATACTACTACATAAGTTTGCCATGTCTGATAGTTATTGTCTTCAATATGTGAACCAATTTAGAATGGATGGACTAAACCCTATTTTAAAGCAAGCTAGGGGAGTAGGATTTGCACAATTATATATAAAAGCATTAACCATATTACTTGTGCTTGATTCGTTAGTGATAAACATTTTTTGCTGTTGAGGGAGAAAGATAATCGGATAATTCTTTTCAGCACAAATAGAATGGAAAATACAACTGGATCCATGGAGACATCGTTTACACTTCACAAACGTGAGAAATGCTAGATGCGCATTACTTGACACAACTTTTCAATATGTACATTATTCCTACAAGGAATTCATATGAAACTTGGTGATTATGGAGTCTACCTGCATCATTTAGCAAGACTCACATGAATTTCATTCAATGACAAAGAATATGTGAAAAGAATGTGTTACTATCATTCATTTTCACATATGGTCACCACCTTAGAAGAAACACTCACAAAGAACAAAAGGTTATTCACACCAAACTATGAATATTAACTTGTCACACTGATTTAGTGAATATGTATATGCTGAATGGTTCGTATTCCTTCCATCTACTTGGGGACTCGACTGTGAATGATGAAAGCTGAAAGCCAGATGAGCAGAACAGTGACAATGCTGCCGAACAAAGCCACAGCTATGGATCCAGCAAGATGCCTACAGAACTTGTCGTAGACATTGCAAACTTTTATCCAACCCATATGACTGTTTCCCTTTAAACCAATATATGCCACAGTTCCTGCTGCTCCTGTTGCTGAGGCTATTATCCCCAGTATTAGCTGTATCAAGTCATGGTGAACGACTTATCATAATTTCTTTATTTTGGTTTTGTATGTAAAGCAAGAAAGTTAAGAAAACAAGATGAATAGCAATGTGGAAAGTAAAGTTAATTGATCAATTACTGTATCCCAGAAGATAAAGTTGAGGAGGAACTTCAGTTTGAATTCTGGCTTCTGGATTACAGCGATAGAGGCTAGAGCAGAAACAAGGGCGTAAAGGCCAGAGACACTGAATGCAGCCACAAAATATCTACATGCATATCAATTTGTCGAGGTAAAATTCTCATTGAATGATCTTTAGAAGATGTATTTGACAAAGAAAGAGAGAAGAAAATAAGAAAATAGAAGTGAATGGTGACTTAGGATCTTTAAAATTAAAAATACTGAAACAAAATCTTGAAACGAGCATGATCTTGAGAATATACAACATAAA
>NC_028360.1:16819524-16821869 GCF_000741045.1 Vigna radiata var. radiata
GCTGGCTCCGCGAGGTCTACCATGATTGCATTCAGCAGGAGCTTTGGGAGTGCGCTGCTCGGGCGTATTTGTTGCATCTGCTTGGATGCACAATTTTTACTAATAAGAGTGGGACATTGATTCGTGTCTCGTACCTCCTTCTATTGCGAGACTTGAATGCATGTTCGAGATATGCTTGGGGAGCAGCTGCACTAGCACATACTTATGAGCAGCTAGGAGATGCTAGCTACTATGGTGTCAGACAGATAGCTGGATATGCCACTCTTCTACAGGTACATTTAAGTTTTACAAAGTTATTTTTTTTTTTATATTTTAGGAATGTATAAAATAATATAAGTAANGTTTTTTTTTAGAGTTGGATATATGAGCACCTTCCTGAGATGGGAAGGAGGCGAGTCTTAGATACATACACAGACCTCCATCCACGAGCTTCACGATACATACCTTCGAGACAGGGTTGGAGTCTTACAGAGGGGCGTAGATATCTGGATGGGCTCACGTGTGATGCAATCATCTGGCATCCATACAGGTCGCACAGACGTAGTTCTCCATTCTTGGCCATATGTATGTATTCAGGATGGATCCGACTAGGCAACATGATTCATCGACATCTGCCTGAACGCGTGTTGCGTCAGTTTGGTTTTGTGCAGACCATACCACGTTCGCCTGAGAGCCTTCCGATGCCAGATATTCATATGATTGATCTACATTGGTTGAGGTATGTAGACCATGCCTTTACTGGTGCCGTTGAAGCTGAGGACCCCTCTGCGTGTGTTGACGAATACATGGTGTGGTTTAGACGGGTGTCCCACCCGTACATCACTCCAGGTGACGACGATGATCGACCCAGTGTTGCACCGCGCATGAGGCGACAGCCTCGTGATGACATATCGGTGCCCCCAGTTCGCCGTAGACGGTCGCCTGATAATATATTGTTGGTATGTAATGAAACTAAGTGTGATTGTTTATTATATCAATTTTGGTCGACATAGTTAATTTGTTTATTTGCTTGTATTGATTTCAGGGTGGTATGAGGCGTGTCATCAAGATGCTGCAGGGCATGTTAAGCTGTCAACACGTCGCAGAGAACGCTGTAGTCTATGAACAAACTAATCAGACATTACAGGTTGCTCGTAGATCTGTTGAGGAGTACGAGGATGCTACTACTAGTAGAGGTTCTCGTCATGTGCGTGGACGAGCATCATTTTCTTGAAGGGACATATTCATGTGATGTTTAGTTATGTATATTTTATGGTTTTTTATAATAATATTAAACAAATCATTTCCTTTTGATTAATTTCATCATATGTTTTTTTTTTATATTGAATTTTCGTTTTTTTCATGTTTATTCAAATCCTCGCATTCTATCACCTTATTCCAAAGAATAATTATAGAATAAAATTGAATTTGCTTTTTTTTACATTGAATTCACAATGTTTAGGTAATTTATAATTTGAAAAAGTTAAACCGATTATATATTTTAAATGTTTATAATATATTTCAAAATGTGATTTACGATATCACAACATCATGTCCTCCAAAAAGACTTCTAAAATTTGCATTACGGTTGTAGTCNGTTGTAAAAAAAAAAAACTTTACAAATGAAATATAATGGGTACATAACAAACTTCATTTCAGTCTTCTCCAAGATCTACATAACTTTTATTAGTTCCCATTAAGGCCATAAATGATTGCATCCTATGTGTATAAAATATTGACCATGGTCGCGCCTCTGGGTAACAATGGCTTGAGGAAATGATGTCTGCCATGGGTAACGGACAATCGTCTTGTAATTTAACCTGGAAACTTAATATTAGTAAATGAATGATATGGGTAATGCTTACGGTATAATAAAAATGAAAATTTACCTGTACGAAATGACATCCATTAACAAATCCAATGCATAACATCTGATGTTGTCTAATATCAGTAGGTGGTGGAGTGCGAAGCGGGAATATGGTAAAACTCTGAACATAGGACAAACATACTAAGATGACATTGTACCTATTTGCAATGGCATAACCAATGTCCGGTATGGTCATCCACTTCTTAGCATTAACCTGTAATGGAAATAAGGTAAGTATTTATGAAAAGAAATAAAAAGAAATAATTAGCTAATTTTTATGAGGTTTTTGAAGAAATACCTGTGATCGATCGTGCACAATTAATGACTGACGTAGTTCTTCCAATCGATCGTAGCTTCCTACTAAATTTGCGTATTCATCACGCCACTGAGTTAGTTCTTCATAAAGGTTATGTCGGATAGTAGGCCATGCCTCTTCACCTAAACCCAACAAGGCAGCAATGCATCGATAACCGCAATGACCATCAGCAACAACATCAAC
>NC_028360.1:16824129-16879617 GCF_000741045.1 Vigna radiata var. radiata
AATGTCACCCCGATTCATTAGATGCAAGCAAAGTCAAAGGGAAGATTGTGCTATGTGATGGCAGAAATGATGAATACTCAACTATTGAAATAATAGACACAGTGAAAACCCTGGGAGGAATAGGCCTAGTTCATATTACGGACTCAAAATGAAGCAATAGCTTCATATTACAGGGACTTCCCTGCAATGGTTATAAGCTNAAAAGATGGTGCTACAATACTTCAAACTATAATATACATCAAATCATCATGCATAATACATCCAAATATATATTAATCAAATCATAGTACATTCCAAATATTCCAAATATTAATGAAATCCAAAAACGCTGCAACAAGGGTCACGCCGCAACTTGACATGCGGCTGCAGGAAGCGTCGCATCTCGGACATGCGGCACTCCTTAACCGCAGCTCCGAAATGCGGCATGCCTTAACCGCAGCTCGAAGTGCGGTTAAGCGCAGACGCAACTCCTAAATGCGGCAGGGTTTTTTACTAACCTTTATGACGTTTTCTTCTTCTTCCCTGCACCGTTCTTTTCCTGCACCGTTCTTCTTCCTCGCACCAGCAGCCACCACTCCGATCACTCTGATCACTCAACTTAGTAGTACGAAAGAAGTTTGACAGTGCAACGACAACAACAACTCAATGCTAACTCAATGCTTCCGGTTAGTATAAGGAAAAACCAAGATGAAGAAGGAGGTGCATGTGTTAGGGTTTGTAGGGTTTATAGCACAAAATACGATGGTTGTTGGTAGTTGGGAGATATTAGTGTTTAAGAAATCATTAATACAATCATTAATTACGTTTGACTTTTATTAAAGCAAGGATAAAATTGTAATTTGGGAGGTGCAGGGAGAAGGGGGTGAGGTGCAGGGAGAAGCACTCTTAAAGTAAAACCTTGAAAACCACGACCCATGCCTTCTCGGGCCTTAGTCCGTCATTCATCCAAGTCCAAACAAAATACAACCCTTTTCAAGTTTGATAATATTTCAATAATTTACATTAAAATAAATCTGTAGTAACTAATTTTCTTTAAACATTTTTAAAAATTAAAAATAAAAGTATTAAGGGGATAAAAGTCTTATTCTATTTAATTATGATAAAACCATGTATCTTAAAAAAATTAAAATGTTATATTTTGAGTAGTAAAGATTTTACTTTCTTATATAGGAATAAAATAAAAAAAATAGATTTTAGAAAAATGAAAATAAATTATGTGACAATCTTTGCGAGTTGTAGTTTATGATATGTTTGAAGTTAAGTTAATTAAACTCAATTATTAAAATCTGAAAAAAAAAATGTGAAGAGAATAAATGAGAGATACAAAAAGGACAATGAAAGTCAAGAACCTTGATATCCAAAGTATTAATTTAAGATTGAGTATTCATATATAAAGTATAAGAGTAAATTTGTAGAAAAGAAAAGGAGAAAGAAAGAACTATGAACATATATAGAATAAAAAGGAATAAAGAAAGAAAATTATGTTAATGGTATACTGGTATCAGTGATAATATACTTCTAGTGATACGACATAAGGGAATTTGTTTCAGAATTTTAGTAATAAATAAAAGTGTTAAATTGGGTAAGTGTAGAAGATGAAGAGGATGAGTAGTTCATAATCGTACACTGGGCAAAGAAAAAAGTTGTATTGTTTGGGTGGTTCAAAAACTGAAAAAGGTTTTGGGTTGCATAAGTTGATTGATTGAACAGAGAAAGAATGTAGGTTATGAGTCTGAGTTGTTGTTCATCTCTTTTTACTTTACTTTTTTTGTTGCAGGCTTACACAGTGGTGTCATTTTTATGCATTAACCATTAAACTGTTCTGGAAATGTATATTACCTTTTATAGTAATCGATTTGTCTTTCCCGTTCAATCCCTTTTCCATGTAAACTAACACTGTCATACTCACAAATGCAAATTTGGGAACCTAAGGGAGACAGCAAGTATTGGCTTTTTCTTTGCAGTCTTGGTTGCTGACACATAAAAAATGAGATCCCTAGAATCCCCTTTACGTTCTTCCCCTTTGCCATGAACACTATTCAAGTAACCTCATATAGAGGAAGTGCCTCTTGCCTTTCATTTGCCTGCCCTTCTTCTACTGCCCATATACTCTCAAATGGCCTCTCTGTCTCTTCTCCTTGTTGTGTTTCTTTTGTTTGCTTGTGTACATGGTGAAGAAATGGTAATGGAAGAGGAGTTGTTGGGTTTGTTTGAAGTCATGGATGCTCTTCTTGATGACCCTGACTGGGCCCAAGCACACCCTCAGCCATGTACTGACACCCCATGGCCTGGAGTTGCCTGTGAAGTTAGCAGTGACCCACCATTTTTTCATGTCACAAAGATCCACGTTGGTCCTGATATACTCTTCCCACCTTGCAAGTCTTCTGCTCACCTTTCTAACTCCTTGCTCAAACTCACTTATTTGAAAACACTTTCAATTTTTAACTGTTTTCTTACTTCACCCGTCAATCTATCTTCAACTCTCTTTGGCCCTTTTTCTACCTTAGAACACCTCGCTTTGCAGTCTAATCCAACACTCTCTGGAGAAATACCTCCAACTTTGGGTGGTGTTACTACTCTTAGAGTTCTCAGCCTGTCTCAGAACAGCTTCCAGGGAAACATTCCACGAGAGATTGGTGGTTTGGTGAGTTTGGAGCAACTTGACCTGAGTTATAATAACTTCAGCGGTGAAATCCCCAAGGAAATTGGAGATTTGAAAAGTATTGCCATTTTAGACCTCAGTTGGAATGAGCTTGAAGGGATCCTTCCTAGCTCACTTGGACAACTTCAAGTTCTTCGGAAGATGGATTTCAGCTCAAACAGGCTTACAGGAAAAGTACCTCCTGATTTGGGGAACATGAAGGGGTTAGTCTTGCTTGATCTGAGTCACAATTTTATTGGTGGGCCGATTCCTGAAACCCTGTCAAACTTGAAGCTTTTAGAATATTTTCTCATTGATGACAACCCCATCAAATCAGAGATACCCCACTTCTTAGGGAACCTTTGCAAGCTGAAGTCAGTGAGCTTCTCAGGGTGTGGATTGATTGGCTCCATACCCAATTCCTTCTCATCTCTGACTAACCTTACAGCTCTCTCCTTTGATAACAACAGTCTCAGTGGACCAGTTCCTCCAAATCTAGGTTTCCTCCCTAACTTAGATCAACTCAACATCAGCCAGAACATGCTGGATGGAGTTCTTCAGCTCCCAGATGAGTTCATTACAAAACTTGGTAAAAGGTTGGATGTAAGAGGAAACACCGAACTTTGTATCGGTGATCAGACAAAGAAAAAGAACCTGTCTTCGTATTTGGAAATCCCCTATTGTGCAAATACCAAGCCAAGAAATGACAAATCTTTTGCTGAAGGACCACCAGAAGATCCAGCAGGTATCAAGCCATCATTCTACCAAAGCAACATAAGCTCAAGTTCATCACGGCTGGATACACAAGTCATGTTTATTTCCTTGGTTTTATATTTTATCTATAGTTTCCTGAAATTGTTCTTGTGAAACTCGGTATGTAATTTGTAAAATGCATTACTAAATCAACATCAAAAGCTTCATTCATGCGTAGTGTTCTTGGTGATGATGTTCATGAAAATTATTCACATAAAAATAATCAATGAATGCACAGTAATGGTGTCTGGCAGGTCATTACCGGCTTCAACTAATAGGAGTGGTTGCATGCAACTGTGAAAGCAAAAGATTCACGTTTGGACCTTTGTGTTTGAATTTTGTATCTTTTGGGAAAGGCTCGGTCTTAACTCCCAAGTCCTATCCCCAGTGTTGTTGTCTGTAGCAGCCTTTAGAAAGAGTGGCAGGGACACAGTACTGTCGGTGTCTGATATAAGTGAGCTTGCTGCAATGCAACCACCCTTGTTGCTGCCAACATAAAAAAAAAAAAAAAAAGGAAAAAAAATCCACACCTCAGAAGTTGTTTTGGTAGAGAGGGAGGCTCAGAGAATCTTGTAAGAAATTCCCAATCTTTACCTGCAACATGCAAAGTTTCAACACAATGAGTACTGGTGTAGAATACAACAGAAGAAAAAATAAAAATAAAAAGTGCATGGTCCCTCCCATCTACTATGCATTCTGAAGATCTTGTTTTACATAATTGCCAGACTTTTTGTAATATCCTGTGTACAACATGAAATGCCATTCTAACATATAATATTTTTCAGTTTCATAGTATTTTGTTTCACATATAATATCATTTTGCACTGTGCGCTTTATTTCACATTCCACTTTAAGAATTTCAACATCTCAAATTTGTTTACCAGAAGCTAAAAATTTATACTTTTTATGTTTCAAACTGTTACTCTCTGTTTTTGTTTTTTATCAGTTTCCAAACACGGTGTGAATCTAAACACTTTTTTGGCCTTCCTCCTATTTACAATATGTGATGGATGAACCCTTAATTGATCTGAGGGGTTAACATTCAAAATCTACCAAACTAGATCTAAATGAATGTTTGTTTGGGAGTACCATGAGAACAATAGAGTTGTCACTGTCATCCTTGTACGCATGCAAGTTTTGTCTGAACCAATATACCTATTATAGCTCTGTGGGGACCTCTTTCATGGGGTCTGAACCATTTTCTTTTTGTTTTTAATTCAGTCCATTCATTTTATATAACATTGCCATTATTTCTTTCTAGGAAAAAGTTGGCAGCATGATTCATTTTTTCATAAAAGAACAACAAAATTATTATGTGTATTTTAGAAATATATTTAATCATTCTATTAAAGATTTTTCTCAAAAAAAAAATTAAAATTGAGCCTTTAATTAGTGTATTTTTTCAAATATTTTTTTTATTCATGCCCTTAATTAGTGTGTGTTTAATCACTGAATAATTAATTATGTTCAATTTGCAGATAAATGTTACTCCTATGCATACCTGAGGTGATTGTCAGCGTTTGGCTACAACTTTCCAGACAAACACAGTCATTCACGGGATTAAAAATTATATATAATTTTTAAAAATTAGTGTAATTTCTTTTTCAAAATTATAACAGTATACAATACAAAAGTAAGAGGAAAAATAACTCCAATGATAATTACAAAAGCAATAATTAGTAAACAGTTACCTATGATTCTTATTCTTTAATTTGGTACTCTGAAAGAATTATTTTTCATATTATCACTTTATAAAAATCATTCATTTGATTAAGAGAAAGTAATAAATAATATTTTTTAAATTAATTTCAGAGTAACATATTCTTTTATAGTAGGATAAAAAGAATTCTGAGAAGGAGAATTCAAAAGGACAAAATATTTAAGGTAGATGAAGACTGATACAGTAATATCTTGTAAAGCAGTAATTTTTTTAGAGTAAAAATGCTGATCATGTTTGTCCTGAAACTAGTGAATCTGAAAAGAGATTTGATGTAGTTAAAAATTGGTTTATTTTATATTTTTCTAAAACATTTGCTGACTTATGATCTAAGGTAGCCAAGTGTTTTCAAATCAAACAGAAAAGTTTTGGGAAAATTCTGACAATTGCTTGATAATTTTTATTTTAAAGTTCCAAATGCTTCATTTTTATTAAAATTTTCAAATATTCAAATTAAATTAATTTCACTTTTGTTATTCTGTTAATGGAGAAGTTCCTGGCTTGTACTTTTTTTTTATTGGCTATTTGTTTTTACTGTTATTGAGGGAAAAACTAAACAAAAACACATTATACAACATCTATGTTACTATGTTAGGTTTATGGCAAGAACATGTATACATAACAGGTGCAGATACTAAAATAATAGTTTCATTGTAATCACTCAGGCACTTCTATATATTTCTTCTTGCACTTCCATATAAAAAAATTTAGATTTTGTCTTTTATGAATTAGATTTACTCATTTTTTTAGTTTTCAAAGTTTAAAAAAGAAATCGAATGGTGTAATTTTTAAGTTTTTTTTCCTGAAATAATTTTTTTATATTGAACGATAAAAAATAGAATATAAATTTTAAATTATGAAATGAAAAAAATATGAATTACAGAATGTAAAAAATATATATATATATTAAGAATAAAGAAAGATATAGAGGTGCAGACAAAAACTGTTCCAGTTTGATCCAAATGTGTTAAATTTTGTCTCTGTTTGGGCCTGTCATTAAACCCAAACTCGTACAATTTACACTCACGTACCTGAGTCCGTTCTACAAACCTGTATTTAAAAAAAAAAACAATTATAAAAAGATTAAAACACAATTTTAGTAAAAGAATTTTGACATATTTTAAACCATTTTTAAAATTTAAATAAAAATTATCTAATAAAAATATTTCTTTAGTAACATAATTTACTTATTAAAAAAAATCATATATCCACATTTGTTTAGGTAGTCAATAATCTTATGCTAACTTAAAGTGTTGGGTCAGAATCTATTAAATCATGAAAAGATATTTAAAATTTATATGTATCATTTTTAAATAAAATATTTTTACTTATTTTATCCATTATCTATTAATATTATATTTTTTATTTTAACGTTAAAAGTTTTATATAGACGGATCATTGTAAAATAACTTTCAATAACTATATTCAACATTCTGAATCTATGTTATAAAGATAATCAAATCAAACTTTAAAAAAATTCAATAATTATATTTATTAAATAAAATTTTGTAGTTACTCATTAATGATATTTCAGAGAACCTATTTAAAGAATTTTTGTTAAAAAGAAAAAAAAAATATAAATACATCATAAACTTTTGATTTTCCTATATATTTTTGGTTAACTCATTCATTGAAAGTCATATATTTGTTTTAGTTAAAAATTGCAATGGATGATTTTTGAATAGATTTTGACAGCTAGAGAAAGAAGAGTTTGAGTATGGATGGATTTCTTTTCTTTGCTCACATTTCAATTTGCAAAACCTGTCTCATTCATACTCATCATGGAAGTTGACTTCAGACTGCTTCCATACGTTTCAACATAAAACTATGCCACTCATTTTAGAATAAAAAAACTTTAATTTCAAATAAATTTTAAATTTACTTCTTTTATTGGTTACCCTCTGTAAATGGTAATGTGAGTGAATATTGAATGTTTTATGTACAAAAAAAGGAAGGGAGTATTTAATATTTTATTAACTTCTCTTTTCATTAATCATTTAATTTAATTTGAAGAAGATTCAAACTTAAAAGTACCACATATAGTTTATTAGGTAATGTTAGTGTACACTAGTTTATGTGGTAGGTAGTACAGGATTCTTTTTTCCTCTTCCTTTTTTTTTTAAGATAACACAAGATATGGTTTATTAGTTAATCTTAAAAGGTTCTTTTTATTTTTAATATTTAATACATAAATTTGATCAATGATCATGATGATTACCATATCTTTTTTAAATTAATAATGTTACGTATTAATATGTGCTTAGGATAACTAATGTTATTAATTTTAAAATAATAAAATTATAGTTAGAAACGAAATTTATATATTATTAAATAATACAATGTTTAAGAGATGTGAATTTTAATATGATGATATAAACTTATTTAATTAATCATATGTATATATAGAATAGAAGATGGAAAGTGGTGGCTGCTAAGAAGTGTTGGTGGGGCTTCGCTTTGCAGTTACCTTGCAAATACCACAAATTGATACTAAGTTGTCGTTGTACCAAACACGGCCCAGCAAATTTGACACGTGATAAATCCTTTATGCTTGTTATCATTTATTTGTTTGTTTTGAGTAATCAACGGTTACTGCGTGATAGTTCAGAAGAAACTTTCATTTTTGACAGTTCAAAGGAATCAATGGTTATGATTTATTAGCTTTTTATTCTTATCGTTTTTATTTATAATGATATAATAATATAGATACTTAAACTATTATATCAAAATTTAAATGTTATATTGTTACAATTAGAAATTTATGTAAAGATTGTTAAAATATCATTATTGCTTTTAAAGTTTAGTGATTCTCTAGGCATCTTATGTTGAGTTTGTTAAGTGGCATTTTATGAATTCAAAATAATAAAATAATAAATAAGATTCTCAGTATAAATATTTATCATTTTGAAAAAAAAAAATCTTTTTTCCATTTTTAAATACACAGAGATATAGAATATTACATGTAAAGAGATGTTTAATCATTAAAAAGTTAAATTAATATCCAAATAAGTTGAAATCTAAAAATAAATAAAAGAATTTTGGAGAATACAAAGTTAAAGCTCATTTTGGAAAACAAAGTCATTTATCACGTTATAAGCATTTTATTTTTTATAGCCTTCTTCAGTGGAAGGTTTGTCTCTTCCAAAGTCTCCTCAAGACTAGTCATGAGGCATCCGATCAATTCCAAAAATTAAAAATAGCGTTGATTAGGGGAATATTCTAAAATTGATCTTACTATTCTAAAATAATTACATTTTATTATTTTTATACCAAACAAATACTTTATGTGGTTAAAGTCTTCCAAGGTATCTCTTATTTTGAATTTTCCGTATCTCATTCGAACTCCTCTTTATTTTCTTTCGTGTCAAATTAATTTATTTTATTTTCTTACATTTGGAGGTGTTTGATTGTTTTATGATTTGTACCTTGCTAGGATTAGTCAATCCGATGCAAGTGTGGTGATGAAATTTGTTTCGTTAAGAGAACAAAATAGGTGATGTCACCAACAATTAAAATTATCTTAGTGATCAAAATATAGAGGACATAGAAAGATTATGCTAAATTATCAATTTACTCCATTATCTCTAAGGTTAGATTTGATTGAATTAGTCCCTTTTTTTTAATTCAATTTAATCATTTATATGAATAATTCAGAATGATAATTATGTTAATCTATAATTAGCACGACTTATAATTTTAAAATGGCGATGATTAAAAGCAATTGCAAACATATATGAACTTTTAATTACTTTTTCTCTCAAAAATTGAGCTTTCATCATTGTTTCGTGCAGAATATTTTTTCTAAAAACTTATGGGTATATGTGGTATCCCTGCTCATAAAATCAAACAAATTCACCTTAGAAAATAAATATATTGAACATATTTTCTACAATTAACTTATAATATAATACAAAAAGTATTTGTATTTGTCATATTCAAAGTTTTAGATTCCCCATTACTGGATACGAAGAAAACAGGTCATCCAAACAAACAACGCATGGATTAAATATTAAAAACAGGCAAGAAGATGAGGAAATGGCAAAAGCAAAGATGAGGAAATTGCAAAAGCAAATGAGAGACTTTCAATTCACACGTTTTAATTATTGTGCCGAATTTGCGAATTTCAAGTAACAAATGTTGTTGTATGATGATTTGTTTAAATTATTAATATATATAGCTCTTATTCTAAACCGACTGAATTACTTTTTTAATTCTTTTAAAATAATAAGAAATTAAAGTAAATTCAACCCTAATACTACATCAACAGTTTAATAAAAAAAATATAATGTTAAACACGCCGAACAATAATGAGATTATTTTAATGATCAGAACATACATATCATCTATTGAACCATCTAGTTAAAATGTGATCAATCATAAACTATAAAAAAAAAAATTGTTAAACCGGTTAAAATAACAGTTATTTTGTAAACACTTTTGTTAAATACTCATGATATAACATACAGAATACTGATCATAACCTTGAATAAAAACAATAACTGAATTGAGATGCAAAAAAGAAAGAAAAAAGTATATATATTAATAGGAAGAAATAGAAAGAAATAAATGAAGTGAAAGAGATTTAAATTAAGTAAGGTTTGGAAGGTAAGTATATTTACAGGGTTTAGAAGACAAAAATAAAGATTTAAAAAAGGTGTGAAGTGGTAAACCTAAGAAAGTAGTAAAGAAAGAAAGAAGAGAATGATTGATTGGAAACAGAAGGTGCTCTGATACAAGCAAAAAGTGATTATGAGATTGCATAATTATCTAGTGATGGTATGGAGAAGCTTCTTGAACCCGATTCTTTCTCTTGAGAAGGAAGCGTTGCAACGATTTTCTCATAGAAAGGCCACTGCCAGGACTATACAATTGATTAGGAGATTGCAAAACTGTTGGAGAAGATGCTTCTGACCCACTTCCAGTCCTCATTCTTTCTTCCAATTTTCCATTTGCAAGCATTAAAATAGATTTAGCCTGCACAACACCAACCCACTTACTGTTAAACTCACAAAATTCACCAATTCAATGCCTTTCTTCTTCTATAAATAAAGTGTACGAGACGGTGACTTTAAAAAAAAGAAAAGCATGCCATGAATGTATTTTGGTAAACAAGTTGCGTGCAGTTTTGGAAGTCAAAGGAGAACTCTGTGATGGATTATGAAGTTTTTAGGAAACTTGTTGACTCCTCCACCTTTCTCACCTACCGCTTCTTTTATCCTCCTAAAAATCTTTTTTATTTTACTTCTTCTACTGCTTCCACACCAAACTTGTCGGCAACTACCATATCCCTTTTAAAATGTTATCACCTTTCGTGTCATCTTACAGACTTTAATAGATATAATCATTTTTACATTAATAAAATATGTATACAATTTTTCCTTTTTATACAGTAAATAAATATTAATTAATGCGTAATTCCTAATATACTCCCCAAATCTGATCATCTAAACTGGGTCCAATTTATTGCATGCAGATATTTATGTTTTGTATAAGACCAACCAAGGCAGATCCAATTATCTACAACACATTTTCTAGATCTAATAATTGCATAGGAAATACCGTAATGCGGAAAAAGAAATTGCACAATACTGAATATACATACCTGAAGCTCGGTGACATCTGCAACACAAATCTTGCCATCGTAGAAAATTGTGAGTGGTTGTTGTTGGTGTTCCTGGCGGTGATGGTGATCGAGCGGACTGATCTCCGTAGCGTCTTGAACCCTTTCATAAGAAAAAGAAAAAAATTGAATACCAAAATGAAAGAAAAGAGAAGAAGAGAATGAAATGAATTTAGAAAATGGGTTGGTTGGTTACCTGCTGGGATGGTGGAGAGGGCCAGAATCGGAGGGAGGGAAAAGGGCAAGTTCCAAGTTGCAGTTTCTCCTCATGTTTGCGTTTGAAGTTAGAGAGAGAAAGCGAAGAGAATTAAGGTAGAGAATGAATGAAGGACGTATTATAAATATATGAGAAAGCGGACAGAGTTTAGACAGTATTTGTACATAAGAACACGTAAAGCACAAGGGAAAGAATTATCGGCGGGAAGAGTGAAGGATGCGGTGCGAAAGGGACAGCGATTTCTTGTGTTGCATACAGTTTCAGCACGTGTTCCACGCTTTTCAAATATTTTAAATCACGTGTTATGTTATGTGTGTGTAAGTGTATGGTTGTGTGCCACCCCACCCGAAACCGCTACACCACTTGTGATTCCTGCCGCTTTCACGCTGTCATCACCGATTCTAAAATCATTATACTCGTGCATCAAAATCAAAACCTCCTATTACTATTTCTTTAGCCCCTCTCCACGCATTTAACGTTGTTCTTTTACTAATGTTCCCTACTCTTTCTTCATCATTAGTCCTAGATTAATAATTAATTACACACCCACCACTATTTCATTCTCATCTTATTATACAAATTTATATTTTAATCAAACCCTGTTATTTATCTTTTCTTAATCATTATTAATTCGTGTTCAGAGTGAGACAAGAGTTCTACAATGTAATTTAATCTGATAATATATTAAAAGTCTTATTGCTTTATTTATTATGAGAAATGTTTGTTTCTAAAAATTATATTATTTTATATAATATTTAGAACTATTCCTATATTTTTTCCCATTTTATATATATATATATATATATATATATATATATATATATATATATCTTTTATAAAATTTTATTTCTATTTATTTATAAAATTAAACCATTCATTTAGTTGGTGTTCTTTTGGTGGTAGGGGTTTTGATTAATATGAATTATTGATGGTTGAAAAATAATAATTATACTGTTCTGAAAGCTGTTCATACTACACTTATCCTGTTCTTTATTTAGAATAAACATTTGAAGGAAAGATGAATGCATAATACAGTTGAGTTCATCCTAATATAAGTAAGATTTGTTATTTATAATGAAATTGGTGATAGTTATGAAAGTTTTCTTATTGCATTGTAGACGTCATTGCCTATTCCAAAAATTTTATGTGACAAAGAAATTACCAATAGCGGTGTGAAAAACTTGTGAAAGTAGTTTTTTTTTAACATATTTTGGACCTAACTACTAGAACGGATCATACCAAATCTGGAACATAAAAGGAGCACACAACACGTGATTTTGTATCAGTTCTTTTCTCTGTTGTCACGACACCTAACAGTGTATAAGTCAAGGAATGCTAACTTTTAGAAAAGCTCTTTTAATGATTTTTCATTCGTAATATTTATAAGTTCATGTTTAAAACGTATCCAATTCTTTACCATTTAAACCATTAAGCATTTGATTCTTTCACTTATAATAACTTCATTTATGGTCAAAATCTAAAATGGACCTAAATTGGTCCAAAACCCAACATGAGTGTTTAGTGTGGAAGAATTAATACTCATATATTATTACTGATTTCAAGTCGTTTTCTCTAATAAGAAACAAAAAAATATATTATATTTTTATTATCTTGTTCTTTCATTTTAATATTTCTTATAAAATTTTAAAATATTATTTTTCTGATTAGTTTTCTTTTTCTTTTCAAATAATAAATATAATTTTATTAACTTTTACAATGATCAACTTAAGTCACTCCTAACATATAATTTGAATGAGATTAAGTGGTCTCACAAAAAATTGCAGCTTATATACTTAAATAATATTTGTTTACACTTTGAATCCACATCCACTCGATCCATGATAACTAAATAATATGTTATTATTTTTCAAAATTTTCTAGGCCAATAACATTATCTCGAAAGAGACTAAAAAAATAAAATAAACGTGATATGAAGTAGATCCCAAAAATTATGGTCTCAAACTTTCATTTTCCTTTTGACAATTTCTAACATCGCGTTTCTAATAATAAGGGTGTGAAAAATACCAGATATCCTAGTCACACTTACAATGATCTATTTATATATAGAGAGAGATTTCTTACTTGATTAAATAAATTTTGTAGCTTAATTTTGTGAATTTTATTGTACCACGTAAATTTAAGATTATTCCATTCACTAATACAGTGTTGTTAAAGTGGTTGTTTAATTTAATTTTATGGATGCTAACTTTCTTTTTAATTTGAATTACATTGATTGAGCTCTATATTTTTTTATTAATTTTGATTATACTTTTATCAAGAATCGAATCAAGCGGTCCACTCCCTGATAACGAAATAACCGATCAATTATGAGCCACAAACTAGTAAGAGTAATTAGATCAAATCCAAATAAGTTATTGATGGCCTTGATTAGGTCACTTCTAATTAAAAACCCATTGTGAAAGTTTATAAATATGGATTTGACATTCAAATAACTTATTTTTTAGGACACATTTTTTGTAGAACTATTGAGTGATCTCATATAGTGAAACACTTTCTAATTTTTAATTCCATGATTTTTCAAATAAAATTACACTATTTATCACTATGAGACATTTCAGATATATTAATATCTCAAAGTTCATTGATAATTTGTCTTCCTATTAAAATTTATTATGAAAAAAATACAAAATGTAAAAGATTATATCAAATTTATGATAAAATTTATATTTTATGAAACAGACAAACTATATCTATTATGATAAATAGGGGTGGGTAAATGGAATTGCACTAAACTGAACTGCTAGAAAAATTAAAAAGAAGTTTGTTTAAATTGAACTGAAGTGTAAACTAGTTCAAAAAAACTGAACTGAACTGTTTTTTATTTTATCAAACTGAATTGAATTGTACTAAACTGTATTAAACTACAATATAAGTTGAACTGAACTGCTAACTGAAGTAAACTATACTAAATTGTACTAAACTACAATATAAACTGAACTAAATTATACTATCTGAATTGTAAACTACACTAATTTTATAAACTGATTTTTTTTTTATTTTCACTTAAACTTAAGATTTCCACTCATGAATAAATATCAAAACTATGTTTTTTTAATTTTATTTTCGTTCAAACAAATGAAGTTTTTTCAAATTATTTTCTGAAAAACTTAAAAAATCACTTAAGTCGTACACTTTTTTGTTTATTAGGGTATTTTGTTTTCTTCTTTTTCATTGGTCTTTACAGGATTCCATGAGTTATTATAAATGTAAAATAAATATTAACACCTAGTAGTATTTAATTTAATTTAAATTAAAATTTTATTTAATGACTTTATTATTAATATATAATTAATATTGTTCTTATTTATTTCTGATGTTAACTTTTTTGTTATTATAAATAACATAAACAAATATTTTGCCTGTTTATGAAAGATAACATTGAAATAATATAACTGTGTATGAACGTTAACGTAAAAATAATAAAACTTTTAAAAATAAATAATTTTTAAATAATGGCTTTAAAAATTTAATGGGTGGAGAAATAGATAGAAAAGTAATTAGAGAATAATAATAATTAATTATGTCATGGGAAATTATATCACTGAAGTAAGAGTTATTGATTATAATATATGATAAGACTTTACACGCATTCAATTTAATAGATGAGTATTTCAAATTTTAAATATATATTATTAATGTGTTTTAATGAATGTTATATTGAGATTTAATGGTATATACAAGTGTCTTTCTTGAAATGTGAGAGGAAGATGAGAGGGAGTGATGCATGAGAAGGGGCTTAAAACACAGTACAGTTAACTATAGTTAACTGAATCAAAAATTTCTTAAGTTCAGATTTTAAAAACTGAACCATAAAAAAATATATTTAAGTTATAGTAAAAATGGATCAGTTTTTTTTAGTATAATATAATACAGTTAACTATAGTACCAGTTCATTTAATTTTGCTAGTCCTAATGATAAACTATAAATATATGATGATAGAATATTAATTCACTTATATTTTTAAATTAGTTAATTTATTATTACAATGGTTTTTTAATAAAAAAAAGTGAAAATTTTTCTTTTTCACACGTGTATAAAATTTTTCATAATATGTGTTCTATAAATTTTACTATATCTAGTTTTGTTGTCCAAATTGTTTAAAAAAAAAAATTCTTACGCACATGTATAAGCAACATTGTCTCGTATGTTTCGATGCTTAACAATTTAAGCACTTTCGTAGGGATACTCTAAAATTAAGTGTCTCATTGATACTTAAAATATAAATCATAATTTCTCTCATTTAAAACATGATTTTTAAGCACTGATATTTATACAAGTAACATCACTTCTTTTTTAAAAGGGTTAAATATGTTTTTAGTCCCTATACTTTGGGGCGATTTTGGTTTTAGTCTCTCTTTCAAACTAAGGTACAATTTAATCCTTCAACTTTAGAAAACTCTGGTTTTAGTCCTTTTTACCAAATTTTTTTAACTTTATTTGTTATTTCAAACGCGTTTCTCAGTTAACATTGAAGCAAAGATGTGTCAAACACCAAATGCTATAATGAAACGTGTTTGAAACAACAAATAAAATTAAAAAATTTTGGTAAAAAGGACTAAAACCAGAATTTTCTAAAGTTGAAGGACTAAATTGTACCTTAGTTTGAAAGAGGGACTAAAACCAAAATCGTCCCAAAGTATAGAGACTAAAAACATATTTAACCCTTTTTAAAATCTATTAAGTAAGATTGCTATAACTAATTTGTATGAGCAATTGGAGATTATCTTAATTATTTAGTTTATTTTGAACAATATTCGGATAGCAAAAATTATGTATTACAGCGTTATATTTTTCTTATTATTTATACTATATTATACTATAGAAATACATGCTCCTCTAAACTTGTAGTGATTTTTTTATGATGATAAAAAGTTAAAAAATTAATTATTGTAATGAAATTAATAAAAAAATTGTTAATAAATATAAAAATAATAGTTGTAGAAGAAGCAAAAATATGCATACATACAAAATTCAATTTCCATTATTTAATTGTTGATAATAAAAAGTTAAAAGTTGATTAAAAATAAAAGTAGGCATATCTTTTAAGGAGAACCGGATCATAAAAGAAATTTAAAAAAAAAAAAAAAACACATAAGTTTTGGTACAATCATGATAAAAGCTGGAATGTTAGTCGGTAGAAGTGAGACGAGTGTGAGCGAGGAACTTGCCTAAATGATTTATGTCACATGTATGTTTGAGATAATAGAAGGGATTGATTAGGTGTTTTAGGTTATGTTATGTATTGTGAAAGAGATGGCGCAACCATGAGAGGAATAAGACAACATTGCTACGTGTTTACTCAGAAAAAGGAAAAACCAACATTTGATTGGACAAACATTGGAAATTGTCCTCTCTAGTTTACCGACTTCTTTACTTCTAAAATGTGTCGGAGCCTCTTTTCAATATGAAAAATATCTTTTAACAATTTCTTTTTACAATGTTTACAAGGTAATTCATTTTAGTTTGTTTTTTTTCTACGTAGAATTGCATAGGATCAAGAAACACACTTTTTTGCTTTGAATTCTGAATCTTTTATTTTAAATTCTTTTTGTCCGAATTGAATGAATATCTATAAAAAGTACTTTGACGCTCAAGTCAATAATTTTGCATGATAATAGTAATAATATACAATAGAAAGTAATTATTCATACTTAGTTATTGGAACTCAATGAAACTTACCTTTGCCGCTTAGTTAGCTTTCTATTTATAAATTATTTTATAGATCTTGGTATAAGTTCAACAAAATGATTTTATATTTAATTTTTGTCTGTTACTTGTAAACAGTTTTCTTATTCTGTAATCATTTATCAATATTTTTAATAATTTTTTAATTGTTTATTTGTTCAAACCATTCACCCAATAACAATAATTTTAGCCTTAAATCAATTAAAGTAATAATTCAAACCGTTCGAATTAAATACCATACTATATAGTTTTAAATATACGAATCAATAAAATAGTAACATATAATTTATTGTCAAAAAATTATTAAAAAAAGTTATTAACATATATTTCACTTGTAAGAATTTATATTCAAGTGGAAGTCATTACCAACCCATTTAGAAGTGTATTTCACTTCAAGACAATAAAATACATCTAAATTACCCTCCCATCACCTTCATATATTTTACGCTACAAAAATGTCTCTAAAAAATTAATCAAGTTCAGACCAATATAACACTACTTTTGTTCACATAGAAATTTCCTTCTGTCAACATCTCTATCTTGTTTTTAGGATATCTATCTATCTTGTTTTCCTTTTGCATGTGCGTGATTCTATTTTTTGTGAAACATGAGATTATTTCGTCAACGGTGACATTTCATGTGTATTTACGAAGAAAATTACTTACAAGGTTCTCGGATCCTTCGTGCCGGGCTCAACCTAATTTGGTTCTTAGTTTAACAAGTCCACTGAGTCATGCCCACCGATTGTACATCACTCTTTCTCAGAAGTTGTACAATTTGGACACTTTGTTTCGTTTCTTTCCGCTCATGTTATTGCCTGTGGATTATGGGATGCATGCATTAAACATATGCGTTAAAAAAAAAAATTATATATATCTATATATATATATATATATATATATATATATATATATATATATATATATATATATATATATATATATATATATAAATGTGGAATGATCAAATCTATCAAGTATACTAAAATTAAAAAACAAAGTTACCTATATACCATTTTATATGTGTAAAAAAAGTTTGAGAGGTCAAGGTTCCTCAACCACAAGAATTTTAACTATATTCAATATATAATCATGAATTTTTAAATAATGATAAATAATTGTAAAAGCATCTCCTAAGTATATCTTGTCTTTTGTAAACTTTCCTCCTTACCAACAAACACATTTAAAACATCTTGTTATATTAGTTTTATATTTTAAAAGGTAAAATGAGAAATTAAATATCTAGTTTGGAATTTCATCGAAACTCTTCATGTGAATAAAATGTATGCAATCACACGCCATAATTGTCACTGTCAAGCTGCTTTAGTTAGCTAAGGATGCAAAATCTATGGTAGTAATTTGTCAGTTGTTGGCATCAAGCAGCACTCAATCACTGTTGCTTTGTCCCCTAACCAACAATTATGAAATCCAATAATGTAAAATACTAAATTCTTCTCTTATCGTAATCATTTCAGAGAAAAGAAAGACTGTTTTCATGTCTATGCACTTATATACAATTACAGTTAAAGTTATTATAATTTTTTTTTTAAATTCCATAAATAATTTCTCTGCGAAATTTATTTTCAAAATACTCATTTTCTACAAAATTTGAGCATTAACTTTTCAAATATCGAAATTAAAAAATTATTCTATTTGATCATAATATATCAAAACAACGAATTGATAGTTTTATTACTCTTGGTTTTTCTACATTTCAAAGTTATAACAAGGCAAAGCAAACACATGGTGGTGGAAATTGAAGGTTTTGGAGATAATGAATGAGGATGGAAACGGTACTTGAAAGTAGAAGGGGAGATAAAGCTTATTTCAAACCCTTAAATACCGATAATCATTGACATGAAGATCCAATAATATCATTAACTAATGAGTAATCCTTAAGAAATCAGGGTAATGATGACATAATATCATTAACTAATGAGTAATCCTTAACTAGTAAAGTACACCGAAAATATAAAAGAAATGGTTACTATTTTCTATGACCACGGCCACTTAGCATCTCTCCATCTAAAGCACCGGTTAATGGAACTTACTTCATCTAAGGAACTTTGGTCGCTTTCTCTCTGTTGCAGATGTCTATTAGCATCACTAAATCTACAACACTGCAGTGTTTTATCCCGTGTCAACGCTTCCTCCTTGTATGCGGGAATGTTATATCTGGGGTGTTGGACAAAACGCACATTTTTCCACCACAGTTTTATAGCCTGTGGAAAACAAGATGGAGCAGGATCAACATACTGAACACGATACAACTGTCACTTCAAACATTGGCATTTCAGACAAGAACACTTGTCTGAAAGTAAGTTAAATACTCAGCACTAACAACTGTGCACACAACCAAATTTAAGTTAAAAACTATTTAGTGGATAACCATATTTATTATGCCAAAGCAATCATTATTCAAATCCAAAGGAGTGTACAATTATAACTTTTTCTAAATATCAATTCTATAACTTTTCTATAATGTACAGGTTTTTATCTATACAAATTAAAAATACAAGATTATTCAGTTAAGAGATATAAAACTATTAGATATAAAAATACATTCACAAACCTTCAAGTACTAACTCAAGCTTGTGGGAAAGTTCATGCTTGACATGGTACTATTCCCTATGATCACATGATCAACAGTTTAGTCACTATTGTCCCCGATTGTGTTTAGTACAGAGGGCTGCCTCTGATTATAAGGAGCCGCTCTCAGCAAATTTCAGCTCCAATCACAGTTCATATTTTAGTAATTTCAAGTTCAAAACTCTTAAGTTCTTTGCAAAAAAAACGTCTGCAGCATTTGCTCTAAATACTTCTTGTCATATAAGAACGCATCAAGAGGAAAGTATGAAAAAGAAGCTTACATGCCAATATATCCAAACTGCAACTTTATGAGGCATCAACCAAAAGAAAACTGCATGATCTAACTCTGGGGGTGAACTCAGCTTTTTGGCTTTCAGAGTGGCAGTAAAATAGTTTCCATGCTCAGGATGATGAACTGAAATTGATATTGTAAGATTTTCTCCAGGATCACTTGCTTTGATATTCCAACTTCCTAGCATGTCCTAGCATAGCGCAGGGAGTTGGTATCAATAAAATGAGGAAAAATTATAAAAACTTATTGTGATTATATTAAAACTTAAATTTAACCATGTAGACAAGTATATAACGTAAACCATGATATCTATAGAAAACATTGTAGTATATATAGGAAAAGTATTAGTCCAGAGTCTTCATTACCATCATTTAGTTCCAGTTTCATTCCCTAACATAGTGAACAGTGGTATATTTACTCTCTATATTCTGAGAATGACAGTATTTTATTTGCATCCTCTAGAAAAAGACAAAAAACAGATAGAAGAGACGCTCAAACCGTGTCCTCTGTTCTATTTAGACATAATCCAGTAAATGTAGGACATAATTTTCCTATTTACATGATACAATGTGCCTTACATAGACCCTAATTAAATAAGGAAAAAATCATAAGATATATAAAAAGAATAATTTATAGGAGATCTTTTAAGATACTCAAAAAATATTCTAAGCTATAAAAATGATATCATCAAATATTTGCCAGATTTTAAAACATCCTAATCTAAATATATCAGACAGTGAATTATGATAATTGTAGACCACATCCTAGCATTTACTAAACAATATCCATAGGTTCTTGCCAATAACTATAATATTTATTCTTAACAACTTTCAGTACAATTTTACCCCATAGCAAATCTGATGTATGGCAACTACATGGCAAGCAAACCATGTAAACGACGGTAGTATACAGCAGACTGTGATATAATGTAACTTGATCCTTTTCTGGAACTTCCACAGGCAACATCATCTGAAGCTACTTTGGGGGCACGAATAAGAAAACACATAGAATCCAAAAGCAAAAGGTAAGCTTGCCAACTAATCAAACATTTGTCTCAGAATATAACATTCCAAGTGATGTCTCCAAAAGTGTACTTTTTTCCCTAACTCTTCTATAAACACGGAGAAAAATTTATCGCTTGTTATTTATATCATTGGCTAAGTGCAAGTAGACTCAATATCAGTTCAGGAAGATGAACACCAAAAAAAAGATGCAGAATAGTGTAAATAAACCCATTCTCAACAACCACAAGAAAAAGAAAAGGAAAAAAAAAATACAGTGGTAACTTTTGTTTTTTCAATCCGGATAAAATACAACAATATTGAACAAATAACTGTTAAGTGAACCATAATGTCGTGACTCCTTAATTCTCTAAAGCAAATACATACCATAAAAGGACTGACATGCAAAGCCTTGGCCACTAGATCAGAGTGCGGGTCGAAAACAAAAGATACTCTTTCACCCCATGGTGTATTCGTAACCTGAAACAAAAAATAAAATAAATTGCAGTACTACCAATACAGAAAAATGCGGTCCCAAACATCCTACTGATAGTAAGAGAACTAGACCCTTGCACAACGTTTCAGCGGATTCTTAATATCTACTTGGGGACATTATTTTATAGAATTGAAAAAAGTAATAAAAATTTTTCATTTGAATTTCAAAATGATTATCCCCCACTGCCATTGAAGAACAAAAAAAATCTATTTTTTATTTACTAAAGAGTAACCTGATAAGAAATGAAGCTGCTAAAATGCTGTCAATCATGCCAACAAAAAGAACACATAAATTATAAGCCTAAACTTGTCTTATTTGAGCGAGTTGAGAAGAATTGATACTGAGAAATATCACCTGATGACTTGAGTGGGGAACGATGCATAAATTAGAAAGTCACATATACTTAAAAAAAATAGAGCATAAATTAGAAAAGTCACATAAACTTAAAAAAGAGAACATCTTTGTCCCACACCTCAGCAATGCACTTCTTCAACCGTTTAGTAGAGCCTTCAACAGCATAACAATAATACACACTCAAGGGATTCTGCTCATAACCCACGCTAGGGGGGATTGTCAGGAGAAAACTGCAAAATTGGGTTCGACATGAAGCAATATCAAATCAAAACTTCCCAGCGTAGAAAAAGAAAATATCTTAGTTCCCTTAAAGATAAATTTCTCATTATTCGTGAACAAAAACAAGAAAATAAAATAAATTGAGTTTTTTAAAGTTAAAATTGCAACTACTTTATAAACTCTCCGGTCTAACTTCTCCAAAAGCTCATACAGATAAAGTTAATTTTAACAAAAGCTCAATCCATCTCTCTTTTTTCTATACAAGTTTATCCAAACAAAAAATTCATGATTTATAGCATAAGCAGCTATTAGTCACTGAAAACAAATTGAACATCAAGGTGAAATTTTGCATGGCTCTAGCGGAACCCAATGGGGAAAAGAATAGGAGAAAAAAAAATGAATTACATTGGTCCATTGGTATCGGTAATTTGGCGAGCTTCGTCGGGAGAAATATGGTCGCGAGGCGCGTGAGATGCACAGTCGAGGTCAATGAATGCGTAGCGAACCCGATATTGGAATGAATGGTTTACCGGGTGACGACGTTGGTGCCACACTGTGCCTTCGTAGAGCGATACGGATTCGACTTCATCTCTGGATAAGGAAGAAGCGGCGCGTGCTGATTCCCGCCGCCGCAGTAGCGTGTTAAAGGCAAGGATAAGGGAGAGCAGAAGAGAGGTGAGGGAAGTTGACACGATAGAGCAAAGAAGATAAAATATTTCCATTATTATCTTTTTCCAATTTTTCTTTGATTTTAAAGTCTTTTGCCAATCAGGTTTCTTCTGTCAGCTAAAAATAAATAAACCCTTACACTTTAAATGGCACAGATAAAAAAATTAGTACATTTTAAAATTTGTAATTATGTTGAAAGTCAAACAATTGGTTAATTGTTTAAAATAAATGTAGAATATAAATAAACACATAATTAATAAATCCATTTTTGATATTAAATAGTTATATTTTTCTATAGTTACTAGTGAAAAAGCACTGTCTCTCTATTTTATTAAAAAAGAAGAAAAAGAATATTGTCTCTCTGTTTGATAAAAAAGAAAAATAACAATAATAGTTATGTTATATAATTAATAGCGCATGGTACTAGGAGTTTTAAAATGTGAATGATTTAATAAGTGTAAATAAAATTGTGAGGAAGAAATAATAATGATAATTACAAAGATAAAATAGGACATGCAAAATATTTATATCACAATAATCTTTTATTTTTCTAATACGCATAGTTACATTTAACATATTGTCTTCTTAAACTCACACCATTAAGACGATCGCAAAAAAAAAACATATACAAAGAAAAACAACACACAAATAAGAATAAGTTAAAATATAAACAATTATAATATATTGGAACATGTTAAACATTATATACATGATACACATATCACACCAACCAACAAAACTGATTATGTATGACAATACTTTGACTAAATTGTCCAGACTTAGCATGAATGTCGAGTTATGGCAGGTTATGCAATTGTGGTGGCCACTACTGCTTTGCAAATCCCTTGTCAATTGGGTTTCACCCTACCACACATCACAAGATTAGTCCTCAAACGCTCTTTTACCAAATGGAGAAAGGCCCCTCAAGCTCGAACCTCCTGCTATTCTCACTACATGCGTCAAACCTCTCTATTTGAGAACGTATGACCATTGGAGTGTCGAGATAACCCATAATACCGAGCTCCATACATTCATACTAACACACTTGAAACCACTACTGAGAAGTTCGTCTTTTGAACTCTCTTCCATACCTTTAAAACCATTAAAACCATTGAGATCACTCCACATTCACATAGTATACCTATACATGAGATTACTTATCATACATTAAAGAAATAGAAACACTCATACAAGTCATTAGAAATCACATAATAATACAATTTCTTCATGGTATCCTGATACTTATATTTAGGTAAGGAAAACAACTTTGGAACCATTGCCAACAGCTCCGGAAGGTCCAAAACCCCAAAAATGACCTAAAGAACGTCTAAAACTGATACTCGAGATCCCGAACATTTTATACCATCAAACTTCCACACACCAAGGTTCATTTGTCAAACATATATGACCAATGAATGACCATCAGACCAAGGACCTTCATCTACTCTCCACAACATAATCACTTATCTCTACTAGATATTGGGAGTTATTGAGAGTGTCAGAATCATCCCCCAATCCCAAAACTCTTATTGCAATACATTACACAACATAATAACCATAAGGACTTCCCCATGGAATCCTCTTTCACATCATACTCAATCCACACTTTTCATTTCATTTGAATATCATTATACATATAACACATACTAAAATCCATACATAACCTCATGTACAAACCATCGTAACATGCAATATTTATCACTAAACAAACATTACAATACATACCTCTCATCCATAAGAATAAAAGAAAAAAATCAAAATAACTTAACTCATTGAAAGTGGTGTAACTACCTTGGAGCTTAGTCCCAGCGTTACTGGAAAAGTGGCGCTCAATGCAACTATCTTGGCACTCAGCCTCAGCTCTACTGGAAAAGTAGCGCTCAGTGCAACATTTTTGACACTCAACCATAACGAGAGCAATTGCTCTTGGGTTTGACAGTGTTGAGTGTCACACAGGATTACTCAATGCCATATTAGAAGACAACAACTTGTTGTTAATCCAAATGAACCTTGTACCTATCCAAATGATCAAAATGACATCCTAAACGCTGGAAATGATTCAAAAATATATTTATAACTTAAATTAGATACCAATTTGGTGACTTGGTCAGGAATTACGATTTAACTGAACAACCTATAACCCATAATTCATGAATCTTAATTCTAATGCTTTAAACTATATTTTCCAATGCACTAATTATCCAACTTAGCTCTAGAAGGCCTGAAAGTAAACATCAAACAACAACTTTGCTCATAAGACCCTTCCTCTAAGATTTCACATGTTAAAACCTCTATTTCTTCGCTAAAACGAATCCCTACATTGTCATATTGACAAACAAAAAACTCTACAATCTCATATACTAGATTCTATACAGTTCACATCATATTTCGTTGAACTTAAAAGCTACACAAGTCTTAAACGGTCTAAAAACCAACTCCAAACACAAGGCTTCTCTCCAAAACCACTCCTCAAGAAAACCACATATTAAAACTCCAACTTAGACTTAAGACTAGTTGTTTCGTATTGACTTTCAGCTTGTAATGACCTGTTCAGCTAATCCAAACTAATTCATCTCAACATTTTGCTTGAACTAATTTGACAAAACCTTTAATGTGATAAACTTAACTCAAACTTTAATTAACTTACATTAATTTGATTCATTCTTCAATTTGAGTCAATTTTGCTCAATCTTTGTAAATTGAATGAAAAAAGTGAAAATAATTGGAATTTCAAATTTCTTATGAGTGAAAATATTTAAAAAATTTATATTTTATTCATTTTAAATACCTTTCAATTTTTTTATATTTTATTTTTAAAATCATTTTATCCAAAAAAATATTTAAATATAAATAATTTTAAATTATTTAAATAAATAAATTACTCTTTTAAATTACTGAGATCCAAATAAATAATATCACTAATTTCATCGAATTGATCATTAAATTATCTTTTACTAAATCAGATTAAGTTGTTCCTTTTATAAAAACTTACATATTCCAATCGAAACTATACACGGTACGATAACTTTTTAAAATTTTGATTGATATATTATTTTTTTAATTACCGTTCATATTGATAGTTGAATTTATCGCTGTGTAAGTTAAATAAAAATATATATTTAGTAAAAATCAGTTGGTATGAAAATTCAATTTAAGTAGCCATGTTACCTTTTTCTGATAAATAACGGAAGGAAAGGTAGAAGAAGCCAAATATGAGAATAAAAACCACGATAAAAGTCTTCAATCTTGAATTTATCTAACATTATATTAGCTACCAAAAAAACCATTTATTTATCGGATGTAAATTTTATATCAAATGGTAACTAGGAAAATATGTTCTGTATTTTTTTGGAAACATGATATTTTAAATTGATACATGCACTTCACATATTTTGTATTATATCAACAAGAACAAATCATTTTTCAAAAGAAAAAATATATAGTATGAGGTAAAAATCAATTAATTAAATAAAAAACCTTTGAAATAGCGACCGCGTGTTTAAAATAATCTAAAATTGGATGTTAATTTAAGTCTATATATTAATCTCCAAATAAATAAATAAAAACTGGTCAAAGAGGCAGCTAAAATAAGCTTCTAAAAATTCGGTCATTAAATTCAACTCATCACTTCAGTGATGGGGTTTGGTTAGATGTGACTGCCTTTCTCTCCAATATCTCTCTCTCTATATATTTAGTAATTTTATTTTATTTTTTTAAAAATTGATATCCCCAAAGTACTTCCTGAAAATTCGCCGCCACCACATCATTCTATATTATGAGATAAGCAATGGTTAATTGGGTCATTAAAATTTTCGTTAACTGATTTCTTCATTTTCAATGCTAAAATTTTGGTAACAGTTGCTCATTCTTCATATAATGGGCATTACATAACTAAATGTAGTAAACGTAACAAGATACTTAAAAAAAAAAAAAATACTGTTGAAGTAAAAATAAGTAAGAACATTGTAGTTATCAAAACTACAAAATGCAAGCTTCCTTTGTCGCATTTTCGAACAATGGAAGTATATTCAAAAGTCAGTTGTTTTCTGTCTCACGTTAATGGTTTCTTCATCTATTTTACAGATATTATATTTTACTTCAAATATAATTACATAAAATTAATAAAATATTACTTGTAATTTTCAGTCTTAATGCAATAATATAAGTTCCATAGCTTTTCTTGGTTTTTAAAAAATAGTACTTGTATTCCAATTTTCTTCTTTAATGAATATTTTTGTCTTTGTAATACTAAAAAATACGTCTCTAAAAGTGAGTGAAAAGAGTAAATGTATCTTTTATAAAATCTCTGAAAAATCATTATCTAATTATAAAATAAAATTTTAGAACAATGAATTAGAGTATAAATTGAAGATTTTAGTGATTTTTTAGATTAGATAGATGTTGGTAGGAGAACTAAAAAGAGGAAAAAAGTTGCATCGGTGAAGGCTAGCATAGCAACGTAAAAACATAGACACCCAACACACAAACCAAACCTTTTTTTCTCGGTTACTCCGCCGCTTCCGTCTTTTTCTTCATCCCACTCTTTCTTCCTCTTCTTATTTATATTTTTCGTTTCACTCCAACGGCCCTGTCCTTGCTCACTTTTTTCTAACTTCGATCTCTTCGCTCTTTCATTCATTCATTCATTCCATATTTCCATGGCCACCCTTTTCCACCCTCCTCTCACCGCATTTCCCACCTCCAACAAACTCCACCTCCCATCACCCATCTCAGGTTTCTTCCAATCTCCCTCTTTTCTTTTTATAACTATTTTACTTTTCCTCACTGAAATGTGTTGTCTTTGGTATTTTTTTATGATACAGCGAGGAAAGGGCAAATCTTTGTTGTCAGATCTGATGCGGGGATGAACCATCTCCTCTCAAGAGGAGGTCACAAGTCTCGGACCCAGAAGCTGCTTACTAATGCAGTCGCGGTGAGTTGTTTTTGACAATCCCGTCATTTTTTATTAGTTTAATTGAGGATTATTGAGATGTAGCGTGCATAGTGTTTATTATAATGCTGCTAATTGGCTTCTGGGTTCTTTGCAGACTAAGGCAGATAGTTCTACATCATCAAAAACCGGGTAAGTTTCTTTCTGCTATCAGTTTCTGTCACTCTTACACGCTCTTTTTTATTTAATGTTTTAAAGTAGTAGTGTCTTACAACACCATTTGCAGTGTCTCATGTGATGAAACTAAGTTGATATGTTTATCCTTTTTGGCTGGTAAATTTACCTCTATTTAATTTAGCTCAGTTTCTCTGTTCTGATTATCTTCCTTCATTTACTTTTGCAAGTTATTTTGTTTGTTTGGCTATGTACACTGGTGATGTGCTTGACCTCCACCTCACCACTTAAGCTGCTTTAAGAATTACTATTTGACAATACTGAAAACTGTTAGGTTCCTAAAGTGCCACGTCTTCCTAGTAGCCTTTGAGGCGAGAGGTACTCTCGCGGCTTTCTCTTTCCAGCCAGAGTCTATAAGATGATAAGTTTTGATTTAGCTCGAAACAGGGAGACACCAAGAGGAGAAATTCCCCTTTTATGAACCAGATTACCCTTGTTATTAACGAAGGCTACTATTTTACTGAATGGCCTTCTGGATAAGAATCCAACAGTGTAAATTCTCCTTTTATAAACTAACATACCAGAATCAGATTACTCTTGTTATTAGTGGCTGCTATTTTACTGGGTGGCCTTCTAAGATTTGTGCATTTTTTTCTGACGTTCAAAATAAAGGAATCGAAAGCCTTCTCGGAATGGACAAGAAATTAATCCTTTCATTGTGCAAACTCACAAGGCCCTTGCCTAGGCACCAAAAGCTAAACTTGTTCATTGTCTGAATGACCAAGATGGGGAGCTTTAGGAAATGGACATCATTGGTTTTGCCTTAGCTATAACATTACCCTGGTGCTAATGCTATCATAATTAGGACAATCTAATTCATTTTGCATAAGACCCTCATGAATTTCTTAAATTAGTTGACTTAGTTGTCACTTTCAAAATGATTGTGTTTATTTAGCCCCCAGTAAAAAGGCAGAGCGCTGTTACATGTTTACTGATGATCTTTTAGGAATAGATAATAATTTTATGTGGCTGCTTTTAGGAACAAATAATTATTTTATTTTGGCTGTTCTTATTAGTGTCATGTTTTTTCAAATAGAACATATTTTCGTTGTACATGAAATGGGTTATAGGTGTGCATTGAGAATGCCAGTGTATTTGCATTCATCTATACTGTAGCACAACTACTAAGAACCTCCATGCAGTCCTTGATTTTATGGTAATTTTATTTGTTTATTAATTGATTTTGGAGCACTTAAAGGGTGGTCGTAGCTACTTCATTGTCCTGGGTGTTTGATTTTAATGCAAAAATAATCACTTGTGCATTTTTCTGACCTTTGTTTTAGTCCGATAAAATGCAGTCGTAAAACCAAAGTATAAGTTCGGAACTATGATAAAGGTTGGTTGGTAAGTAACATTTACGTGACACTTAATCTTGAATCTTGGTTAACAAAGGATTGGTTGAACTTTCTAAAAGCACGCTTTGGCATATGTTGTATGTTCTTATTTCCTGTGTTAGTTGTAGAAATAGGATGAGATGGTGCCAAATGATGATGAAATTGACCAGATATGCACTTGACTCTCAGGCATGAACTTCTCCTCTTTGAGGCCCTACGTGAAGGTTTGGAAGAAGAGATGGAGAGGGATCCTCGTGTATGCGTCATGGGTGAGGATGTCGGTCATTATGGTGGATCTTACAAAGTGACCAAGGGCCTAGCACCTAAGTTTGGGGACCTCAGGGTTTTGGACACCCCTATTGCTGAGAATGCCTTCACAGGCATGGGCATTGGAGCTGCCATGACTGGTCTGAGGCCAATTGTTGAGGGCATGAACATGGGTTTTCTACTTCTGGCATTCAACCAGATCTCCAACAACTGTGGCATGCTCCATTACACGTCTGGAGGTCAGTTTAAAATACCAATTGTTATCCGCGGACCCGGTGGAGTTGGGCGGCAACTAGGGGCCGAGCACTCACAGCGACTTGAGTCATATTTTCAGTCAATCCCTGGAATCCAGATGGTTGCCTGCTCAACTCCTTACAATGCCAAGGGGTTGATGAAAGCTGCTATCAGAAGCGAGAACCCTGTGATACTTTTTGAGCATGTGTTGCTTTATAACCTCAAGGAGAGAATTCCCGATGAGGAGTATGTATTATCACTTGAAGAAGCTGAGATGGTTAGGCCTGGGGAACATGTCACAATTTTAACCTATTCCAGAATGAGGTATCATGTCATGCAAGCTGCCAAGACATTGGTGAACAAAGGGTACGATCCTGAAGTAATTGACATAAGATCTTTGAAACCATTTGACCTTTACACAATTGGAAATTCAGTGAAGAAAACTCATCGCGTGTTAATTGTTGAAGAGTGTATGCGCACAGGTGGAATTGGTGCCAGTCTGACAGCTGCTATTACTGAAAATTTCAATGATTATTTGGATGCTCCTATTATATGTTTATCCTCTCAGGATGTGCCAACGCCATATGCAGGGACATTGGAGGAATGGACTGTGGTTCAACCTACTCAGATTGTCGCAGCAGTCGAGCAGCTCTGCCAGTAATTGATGAAAAAACAGTCCCAGATATTAAGGTTTTGGTAAAGCTATAGCTAGAACCTGCTTTACGAATTTCCCATTTCCTTTTTTATTTCTCTTCCAAGTGCCCCCATGACCTAAACCTTTTTTATTTAATTTTGGATAAGCTTTTGTATTTTTTTTCATAAAACATTTACAATTCTCATCCAATCTAGTTCATCTGCATCATTATAGTGGTTACGATCGTTAGGCCAAGAACTCTCGTATTTGTAGTATGTGTTGAACCGACCATAAATTCTTATTGTAGGCCTATTTTGTAAGAGTGACATTATTCATACAACATACTTTTGAAATTTTTCTCTCACTATCGACGTTCATCAAATTACCTATCTTATCACACACCTCTCTCTATTCTTTGTATAAATTGTTGTTAGAAGTCAGAGTACAACTATCACTTCTCATTTTGAAACCACTTTTATGGACGAATCGGTTTGTTTTTTTGGTTGTTGTGACGTTAATCGAAGCTTGTAAATGATTCGGTTTTGTAAGTTAAAAAAAATTTATCAAATTTTGAACTCAAATCATAACGAAAGATTAATCACTTTATCATTCATTTTTTTTTATTGGTGATGGTCTTTGACGAGTGATAATAGAGTTAATAATAACGACAATGATAACCATGGATGTGGTGATAATAGAAATGATAACAATGAAGATGAACGTGTAGATGATAGAGAACATAGTGGTAACAGTAGTATTTGCGGTATATGATGGAAATTCATGTAGTAACTGGTATATATTTTAATTGAAAAAAACAAAAACTATTGAAGTAGCAAGGATGTTGCGAGTTTGGGTGGAGCGACACCCATTGAAGTAGTGGGTGGTGTCGTGGTAGACAAATGTCATACGGGATTTGTTTGTACATCTTGTCTTTTATGAGTGCCCAATTAAGAGATTATCTAACCATATACTTCAACAATATTAAAAAAAATATGATAAAACGTGAAATATTTAATGTTGAAATGGTCACAAAATTCAACAACAAAACATGTATTAAAAGAAGTTATCTTTCTTGAGAGTAACCGCAAATCCCTAAAGTTGCTTGCTAAAAATAACATGTGTACAAGCTATTTTAATTTTAAAATTTCATATATTACAATTGAAATAAAAAAATAAAAATTGTATCAGGTGATTAATAAGGTAAAAAGTCAAAACAACCATACAGATTATCTCTCTTGAAAATGTGATTAGTTGAGAAATACCTGCCGATTGAACACAATTTAGTTCTTGTTTGGAAAATCTAGTAAGTTAAGAAATTAAAGAAAAGAGTGTAGTATTTAATTTTATCCAATTAAGATATTTTTTATTCCAATTTAAGATAACTCAATCAAATATTTTCAGGAACGAGAATAGTTTTTATAAGAAGTTTAATATTTCATATCCACTATAACTTTTTTATTAAAACATGGTAGTTATTAATTTCTTAAACAAGACTAGAAGAACAATGTTTTGGAAGCTTTATATTTTGTTTGATATATGGTGAGAAAGTAGGAGCATGGACATAAATAAGATGCATGATTAGCTTGAATGAACGCGTGAAGCAGTTCAAGTTTAGATGAGTGGAGATTAATCTTTGTCTGTCCTCACTGTTAGCTTTTCTCAATAGCGATGAATAGAATAAAAGGTTTGGTACACCGTGAAACAGTAGAGCGTGGTGACCACAGCCATTCCATGTTGTTGTTGTGCATTTTTTGTGTGGCGTGTGAAGCCAACAACCCCAAAAGCGCGTGGTTTTGTCTGCATGAATCTGCACTACTGGCTTCATGTTTGCCACACAATAATCAAATCTTTCTTTGATCACAACAATCATCAAGAACGGGTCATCCTCTTCTTCTCTTTATCCCTATATTCTTGCGCTAAAAAGCAAAGTCTGCCCCTCAATCTCATCTTCTCTTTCTCCCCCAACCTCTTTATTACTTCCTTGGTTTTCTCTTATAAGTTTTTGTTTTTTGTCCACTTCATTTTTTCACTGTTTGTTTGGCTCCAGTGTTTCTTACCACCTTCATAAATTGGGGGTTGTCTTTATCTAAATAAGATATTTTAGGGGTAATCGCTAGCTAGCTTTTCTTGTTCCGGTCTTCTGCTCTGGAATTTCGTATATTGTTGAGATTTTTATCTGCTGTCCCTGAGGTGTTGTTTCTGGTACAAATTTGTGGGCCTTGAATAGGGAAATCTGTGGCTGGTACAAATTAAGAATTTTGGGGTTACCTAAAGTTAAAATCTTGATGAATCTCACTTGGTAAAGGTGTTGGCTTTTGATGAAGAGGGCATGTCTCCATATTTGTGATATGTGAAATACTTTTATAAAGTTGGAGATTTTAAGGAGGAGAATTTTGTTTTAGTTGCATCTTACATCAGCTTTTAGATAATTGTGGAGGAGGAATTGGTGCTTCTTCTCTTTATTGTGGAGTTGATTTGGGGGATTCCTTTTATTTGTCCCAAAAATCTATGAGGGAATCACTTGAAGTAACTTTGGAATAGGTTCTTAACCTCCGGTTTGAAATTGGGTGTCACTATTTGGTTGGATATTGTTCCAACCCATTTGAGAATACAAAAGCACGAACTGGAAGTTTGCTAATCAGAGAGAAGGTAAAGTTGTAGTATTTAACAGGGGTTTTATAGCTGAATATTTGAGATTTAAAGATGCAGCGTGTTAGATTTTCTTCTCAACAGTCACCTGTACACAAACTAGGGGATCCTCAAATGACATTATCTCCTAAGTTTAGGTTAGCGGCGGTGCAATCTTCTTTGGCAAATCCATCACCAGAGTTAGAGCATTCTCTAAGAGAGGAACCCTTAATTCCCAGCCTTCCTGATGATGTTGCTCTGAATTGTCTTCTCCGGATTCCAGTTCAGAGTCACTCAGCTTGTAGAGCTGTCTGCAAGAGGTGGCATATGCTACTTGGTAACAAAGAGAGGTTTTTCACCAACAGGAAGCAGTTTGGTCTGAAAGACCCTTGGCTTTTTGTATTTGCCTACCACAAGTGCACTGGGAAGATCCAATGGCAGGTCCTTGACCTCACACACTTTTCTTGGCACACTATCCCTGCAATGCCTTGTAGAGACAGGGTTTGCCCTCATGGTTTTAGGTGTGTTTCGATCCCCAATGATGGCACGCTGTATGTTTGTGGTGGCATGGTCTCTGATGTGGATTGCCCTCTTGACCTGGTGTTGAAATATGAGATGCATAAGAATAGGTGGACTGTGAAGAATAGGATGATCACTGCTAGGTCCTTTTTTGCTAGTGGAGTCATCGATGGGATGATTTACGTAGCTGGGGGAAATAGTACTGATCTTTATGAGCTAGATTCTGCTGAGGTGTTGGATCCTCTCAATGGGAGTTGGCGCCCTATTGCCAACATGGGAACAAATATGGCATCTTATGATGCTGCTGTTCTCAATGGGAAACTTCTTGTCACCGAAGGGTGGTTGTGGCCTTTTTATGTCTCTCCAAGAGGCCAGGTCTATGATCCTAGAACCAATAACTGGGAAAATATGGCTGTTGGACTCAGAGAAGGCTGGACTGGCTCCAGTGTTGTTGTTTACGGTCATTTGTTTGTTGTTTCCGAGCTTGAAAGAATGAAGCTAAAGGTGTATGAACCCGAAACTGATTCCTGGGAAGCCATAGAAGGGCCTCCTCTGCCTGAGCAAATATGCAAGCCTTTTGCTGTGAGTGCTTGTGATTGTCATATTTATGTTGTGGGTCGAAATCTTCTGGTTGCTGTTGGCCATATCTCTAGACTGAAACCAAAAGAAAGTTGTAAGGAAAAGTGGAACTTCGGTGTTCGATGGAATGTAATTGATGCGCCAGAATGTTTGTCTGATCTGACTCCTTCAAGCTCTCAGGTGCTGTTTGCTTAGTTTTTCATTTTCCTGTAATATTATGCTACGAATGTTGTATGAATAAAATGTTAGTACTATAATTATTGTAAGGTCTAAAAGTTGTAATAGCTGTGAAAAAGGAACAGTTTGATCAGTTTTTGAATTGTATCAGTGGTAGTATTTTCTTATGGTTTGGCTTGGGCAGTGTTAATTGTACATCAATATTTACATTGATATTTCTCCTTAGTGGATATCTCAATGAATTACATTCTCAGAATCAGAAGTTCTAGTTTTATTTGTCTCCAAAACCGTATCAGATGCAATTTGTGAAAGGATAGAAGCAGAATAATACTTGTTTGTATAAAGCCTTTTTATTTCTCAATGCTTCAGTTGCTCTACCAAGCCATAAAAAATCAAAGTGGTGGATCCTGAGGCTCTGTAATATAATATGGTATTAGAATCAATTTGGATAAACTTCATTATAAACGTATATAGGAGAAGAAAATAAGTTAAAATAAAATTAGCTTATAAGCTAAATTTAAAACTTTTAAAGAGCTACATCTGTCAATCCAGTTCTTTAATATTGTTCAGTTAACTTAACATAGTTCAAAACTTACAGTTTACGTGATGTCACTTTCAAATGAATTTTGGTATTAGTTCCAACGTTACCTTTCCTGATTCTACCCCTTATGAAGATTATAGTTGTTTGTTTTCGTTTCGATCATCTGTTCCAAAAGACAAAGTCTATCTTTATCAGCTCGTTTCTCTTGATGGTAGTCGCTGTCAAATGATGGAAAACATGGGGTGGCGTTTGTTCGATGTATAAGAGAAAGTTGATCCAATCCACATGGTGTGCAAGTGGAAGAAGGAGTGATACACCTGTAATGGTCAAGGCAAGTTGACTAGTGTGTGAACATTTAAATTCATTTTAATTAGGTGGGCAAATTCTTAATACTATGCAATGAACGTTAAGGACATGTGAAACGTGAAGAAGATTGCTTGTTTTGAGGGATTTTTTTGCATAGATAGAGACTAAACAGCTTTTTTAACCTTTGTTGAATAATTAAATTTAAATCAAAGGCTACGGAATTAGTAGTTTTTTCTATTATCCTGTAATTATAATATATTCCACGTGCTGAGTATTTATTGGTCCAAGACTTTTGGAGAAATTTTCTTTGGGATTGTTGAAGAATGAACGTGTACCATAGCCACAAAGTCTGTGCAATTGGGTCAATGCGTAATGAATTTAAACCTAAAAGGGTAAATTTAGAATTTTAAAATTTTGGGGGTATTGGTTGAAATTATTGGGGTGCAGGAATAAACAATGAAGACAAGGAACATACTGGGCCAAAGTAGTGCCAAAGTAGTGGCCCAATAAGAACCCGCAGAGCAGTTGGTAGTTGATTCTCATTTGGGACGTTGATGATGATCGTTAATCTCTGTAAAAACAAGAATTTTGAGAAGAGTGAAAGGGAATGGGTGCGATAACGAGCGCGGTGATAGCAGTGGTGGGAGTGATTTTGGGTTGGATCACAATAGAGATAGCGTGTAAACCTTGTCTTGAAAAGGGTCGCGAAGCCATCGATCGAAGTCTCAATCCAGATTTCGATCCCGACGACGATGAAGCCACCGCCATTCGCGCCCCACTCAATCCCCCCGCCGCCACTTCCTCCGCCTCCGTCAAAGCCGTTTGAAGGTTGATGACGCTTCTCGTGTTTTCGCCTGGTATTCCATATCTGTACCCAAAGTGTTTTTTTCATCTTTTTTGAGAGCAGTAAATGAAAAGACTGATTTTTTATTTTTATTTTTATCTGGGTGGATCTGTGTTGTTTGTCTGAGAATGAAATGGCGAGTTTGGTATATTAACTCTGTTTTATGTTGCTGAATAATAGACTGGATGTTGTAATTTAGCTCAATCATGGTGGCTGGGAATGTATTTGATCGTGTAAATTGCATACGTTTTTTTAAAAGGGATTAGAATTGATTAATTGGTGAGAATTGAAATTAAATGGTTGGGTTATAAAATTATTTAATTTAATGGTCATATAATCTCAGAAGCATCTTAAAATGCAGAGTTAAATTATAGCTCTGAAACTCACCCTTTATCTCCAGCTAGCTATGATTCAGATTGTCAAAGGTGGATGGCTAGTTATTATACTAGGTATCAGATATCCTTTAAATTGTTTTAACTGAAAAAAAAAATACAATAATATTGACGTAATGTATTAAAATTCTAATTTTTAAAATTAAAATTAAATTAAATATATTTGAAATGTAGTTTGTGAAATATGAGATATCGTCAAATTTTGAAATTATTTAAATTAATTTAACATTAAGCAATACTGATGAAAAAAATAACATTAAGTAAATTAAATTAGATAATACAAAATAAATTGTGGCATAATGAAAAAAAAAATGTAACTTAAAAGTGCTGTTTCAAGAAGAGTGGGGGTTCAATTAACAATTATATCAGACAAATTTCAAAATTAAAATGATTACTTATTTTGATCATAAAACACAGTTTACGATTGGAATAACTGACTTTTAAAGGGAAATGGACATAGAGATTGGAAAATGCAGATCGGAAACTCGAGAGGATTTTATAGGCATAAAAGTATTACACCGTTGTTAATTAGTACAAGTACAAAACTTGTATAAAAGATAACACATTGTAATTGAACAGATAATAATACAAGGAAAACTTTATACCGTCAATATATTATTATTATTTATTACACATATACTTTCTAGAATCGTAATTTGATTTTCCTTATTAAGTTTTCAAGCAAAATAGTAATTAAACTTGTGTAATTTTATTGTCAGCAAAAAGTAACCGAAGAATTCCAAATAAATAGAAAGTAGCTGAAATCGAAAAGGAAAGACAGTTATAAATCAAACATAAAAATTCAGAAAAAAAAAATCAAAGGTAAAAAGGGAAAGCTGTTGATATTTTCTTTAATATTATCGTGACAAAAATGATCAACAATAAATAAATTAATAAAACCGTGCAAGCTGCTACATGTGAGCAAATAATTGGGTGAACAACAGGATTAAAATACAACATTGTCATTGGGGCATAGTTGGAAAGAAAATAAAAAACCCGGTATGGTTGTTCAAAATATTCTCGACATCTAATTATATTTAAACTTCTTTTTTGTTTTCAATTGTTAAACTTGTAGAGCAACGAATGATGATGAATGAGTGTTAGAGAGGTATAAGAGGAAAAAAAGCAGTGAATGAGCAATTGTTTTGAATTTCTGTATCATTTTGGTAGAACAATTTTGAATTTTGATGATCTAAATGAAAAGAAATTCAAAGGGTAGAATATGCTTTACAATTAAAGTACAGTTGTCCATAAATGAAGGGAAAGAAAAATAGAGGAGTGGGGAGAATCCGTTGTTACTGTACATATATGACAAGGGAGTAAACATAGAGCTTTACCCACGTCATTAAACAAAAGAAACTTTTAAATGTGAAATGAAGTAAAATAAACTATGCCAGATAATTGTATATTTGAGGGTTGTTTTTGTCCCTCTCAAGATACTCCCTGTCAATCAGGCTTTCGATCCTTTTCTTCAAGTCCGCTGGTTTTATTGGAAATTTCAGCTGCTCACCAGCACACAACATAAGAAAGATATTTTAGAATTTATCGGTAATTAATCACTGACGGAATGAAATAAGTTTTCCATAATTAGTTTCTTCCAAAATTATTTTTTTAATTTATTCATAAAGTAGCTTTAACTTGTGAACTGACTTATTTCATTTTTATTTGTTTTATGGAAAAAATAAATATATATATTTGAACCGATCTTTAGTCTATAATAACAGTATAGCACAGCATCGGAAGACCAGGAGCTACTAATGGGGAATTCACATACTCCATTGAATTAAATAACCGAAAGGTAATGTTGTCACCTGTTGGAAGAGTTCGGTAATAAGAAGGGTATGACTAAGCACTTTCCTAGTCTTCATTATCCTCACAATAGCAGCATCAACCTGCAGTGAACAGTGCCAGTAACGAAAATATGTTACATCGTAATTATCATTACATGTCTAGTACATAGTCATTAGCAACAAATAGGTAGTTTGGATAACAATGATTATCTACTATGCCCAAACAAGGCATCTTCCTTCGACAGTCAGTAATATTAGATATACGATTTCCAATATCTAAATTAACTTTTCCAACTCTCTATATCTAAATTATCATTTCCCAATTTTGTGAACATAACCAAAATTTAAATGTTATATTTAATCACAAACTTCATGACTTTTGAGGATATAAAAAAATTAAAAACCTTAACATCTTTTCTCATTAAAAAAGGTTATGTTTGAGAGGTTTAATACTCATTCCACGTGGAGACATGGCCATTCATGAAAATATCTAGTATGACAACGCATGCGAGTTTCTTATGGATTTAAGGCCGTCTGAGCATTAGTGTCCTGTAGTCTGAGCAAAGCATGGAGGGCTTTTGAGTAAAGAAAATTGACCTGATACTGACGGTCTTGGAAAACTCTTTCCGTGGTACTTGTGTTCTCCTCGACTGTCTCCTTCAACTGAATTGCATTCACCTGCACTCCCCAACACCATATTAGTTAGGAAAAGAATTTCATTATCATTAGTTAGAGGTAAATGACAGTTTGAGGTTCACTTAATCTGATCCCTAATTAATTCTCCCAAGTATTGGGTATGGTACCTTTATACGGTACAGAGGAGCTGTAAATCCTTCATTAAAAACAAATGAGTCATCATCCTCCACATCTCTACCCTTTGGCAACTGTTGCATGTTCAACAAAAGGAATCGAAATTAGAAATTAAAACGAACCAACAACTGTAAGAACAAAATCATAAAATGGTTGTTCAGCAAATTATTACAAACGCACCTTTTGTAGGACACGAACTTTTCCACAGGCAAGTGATTGCAGAGTCCTTCTCAGTTCCTTGTCCTCAATACCAGTAGAGTCCTTGATATCTTGAAAACTTAGTTTCTCAGCATCATTGAATAACATCAGCACGACAGTCTGAAGCACAAGCAGACATACAGAATTAATAACAGAAAAATGTGTGCAATACAAGATAGACTTCTATAAAAATGAAAACATAATATAAAATAACGGTTTTCAAGAGGCCAACCTGAAATAGGGAGACAGCCAGCTCTTTTTTCCCTTTAGGAAACTCAGCCTTTAATACACAGTGACCTAATGAATTTTGCCACATCAGACGTCTTCCACTGTACTTGCTTAGATAGAACTCTTTGAAAATATCCTGAAGAGAGAATAATGGAAAAGAGAGGACAGTGTCAAGGACGTCACTTAAAGTATCAAGAACGCCAACAGTTAAAAAGAACATTTATGGTGCGTGCTGAACCTGGTAAACGTTCAATTCATGAGGAAGTCTAACATCCATGGGTGGATATGTTGGCCAGTACCTACACCCATCCAATAATTCCAATTAGATTCAATGAAAAAACAGCGGCACGTAAAAATTATCAATAAAAAAGAAAGGGAAAACACAGTTTACCCAGTTGTCAAGACATGAACACTCATTTCAATCCCTGATGGGAGTTTTGTCCTAGCCTGAGATGACTGCTTGAAGGACTCATTTATTTCTTTCGACAATTCAATGTCCTGAATCAGAAAATAAAAAACGTTATAAAAATCAAGGGACTGTAAAGCTATATTAATGCATGAAGTTTGTGAGATCAGCATAAAGTAGTTGTACAAAAACTATATGATCACTGGTAATTAGCTTTTAATGTTGAAGATACAGGATTGTTCAGATTCATGTATCCGTTATAATTTTTTATATTCATAAAGATTTTAATTTTGATCAACTCTAGAATGTGCCTAAATATACAATGTGCGGGGTGCTTCTTTATTCGAGCATTTCACAACTATCTTTAACTTTGTAACACTGCAGGTTCGATCCTGCTCAATTTCCCAGAGCTCTACAATGCCACAACGCATACTCATTCAAGTCCTGAAGACCCGATTGTCCACTATAAGCCACTGATTCAAGCTTTTTGTACTGTTTACACCACTATTATGTTACTGGTTGTTGTGCCTCTTGGGTTTCTACATATAGAAGAAGAAATCTATATGTAGCAGCCTCTTGGGTTTCTAGCTCAAAAAGAGTCTAGCTTGGTTTGTAAATGTGTTTGTTTGATTGTCTATGTTGATGATAATCATTCCAGGAAATTATTTTGCAATAATTTCTCAATTGAAAGTTGCTTTGTCTAACCACTTCCAAACAAGAGATCTTGGCAATCTAAATTACCTTCTTGGTATTGAAGTTACTCAATCAAAGAATGGCATAGAAATTTCCTAAAGAAAGTGTGCAGTAGACATTTCGAAGGAAACATGAGTACGTCAGATATAGATCCATTGTAGTCCCAAAGATCTTGATAAAAGTTGTTACCCAAACAAGGAGAACCACATTTAGATCCAAAAAAAAAATAAAAATCAAAGACTAGTTGAAAAACTCATTTATCTTATAATTATTAGAACTGAAATTTCTTTTGTAGTTGTAGAGAATCAATTTATGCAATCCCGAGGATGTAGTTGATTGTATTCTCAGGTAAATAAAAAAGGCTACTTCGCAGGGAATGTTAGATGAAGATAACTGGGTACTGTGATGCAGATTGGACATGGTCTTACAAGATTATTGATATACACTCTACTATGGGGTACTGTGTCCATTGGTGGATATTCTCTCACAGGAAAGTTAAACAAAAATGTTGCTTGATCTAGCCCATAATATAGGGCTAGGCTAGTTACAAGCAGACTTGCTTGGACTACTTTCAAAGTTGAAGTTTTATAACATTCAAGAAATGAATTTGTATTACGATAATCAGACAGCCCTTCACATTACATCTAATCCACTATCTCACAAAAGGACCAAACATAGCAATTAACTGTTACTAAGTTCATGAAAAGATACTGCCCAAAGAAATCATTACTAAGTCTTAAAAATAAAATGATCAACCTGCAGATATCACGACAAAATCTCTTAAGGGCCCAGATCTAGTATACATGAATTTATACTTACAGGCCCAAATTCATTCCAACTACCAAGCCTGATGGATTGGAAGCAACTTAGCTATTAACTTTAATGTTCAGGATACTCGGCTGTTCAGATTCATGTATAAGTTAGAGGTTTTTCATCCACTGCTCATTAATATTTTTAGTCGTAATTAGCTCTAGAATGTTTATATAAATACATAATCTGCCAAGTGTTTCGTTACTCATAGCATTTCACTAATATCATAGCATTCAACTAAACCCAAGCACACAATCTAATATATGAACTTTCATAAAGATACTATATCTTTGTCCATTTCATGGAATTCAAAAATGCATTTATGAGTGATGAGCATTGGATGTGCTATGTATGCTGTAAATGCCTATTTGACAGAATGAAATCCACAAAATAATTTATGCATACTATTTCAACGCCATAAATTTTATACATGCAAAAGTACAGATTGCCAGAAGAGTAATTTTCTGAACCTTTTTGAGCGTCAAATATTGTTTATTGCCTTTTCAAATTAGAATTACGATAAATTTAATAAGCAATAGGATTTCAGTTGAATGGAGTGAATAGTTTCCATGGATATTCACAAGTCTATGCACATGTTTTTATAAACTAAATTCTAGATAAAAAGGCAATAACAAATTATAATTGATCCTATATCAAAATAACTAGGAAATAAATCATCTAATGTTCAAGAAGACAAATAATAAGGCACCAATCGTTTATAATCAAGAATATCAAGGTTTATTATATTATTAGGAAGGTTTTTATTTATTCTTGCATCCTATCTTCATTATTAGAAGATGACAAATTTCTTCTACTAATTATATTGATTCCGTTGTCTCAATATAAATAAAGCACTCATTGTCTCTCAAACACACGGTTTCGGCTCAATGTCTCGTTTTCCTATAGTTTAACAATAATCAACAATTTCATAAGATTAAAAAGGAATTTACAAATTGAAATCCAAGTTCAACCATACTGTTGAATCTTAAATGTAACCAAAAATATCCTAACCACATTCAAGTTCTCAATGAACCTTTTAACCAAATAGAGATAAAGGGAAAAAATGAGGTTAATTCAAAGATGTGTACCTTAAACATCCCTTCTAGTTTGTTAGTGAACTGACTGCCACACTCGGTCTTCAACTGTATTAACAAAAGACAACTGTTGATATTACTAAAACTTGTATGAGAAACCATTTGACTAATTCAGAAATTAAAAAAGAAAGAAAATCTCTAACCTTGGAGATCATAGATTTCTCAGCATCAATAGAAGCACTCTTTCCTAATAGCAGTCTTTTTGCAAGATCTTTCTTATAAAATGCCTCAAACACATCCTTGCCCTTTAACAACAAAATGTCAAGTAATCTTGCCAATATCAGTATGGAATAGAAAGATCAGTAGAAGTGTATGATAGCATGATGACCACAAACAAAAGAATACCGTGAATAATGTGAATGCGTAATTGTTAGCTACTACACCAATGAAACATCAAACATACCTGTATGAACCTGAATAAAACCAGGACTTTATCAAGTGTTCCCTCTAACTCTTCTTCTGAAGTTCCCTTGTTACCTGCACGAAGTTTCTCATCCAAAAACTTGGCAATCAACTCTGCAGGCCGGTTCTGGCGAGGGAAAAAAATAGGAAAGAGTTAGTTGATTGCAAATCACACTTAAAAGAAATCCCACACAAATGTAAAAAATAAAGACCTAAGCCTAAAAGCGGAAAGCACATCTTCACGAGCCCTCTAATGCACAAAAGATAGTATCAGCTTGCACAAATGTAAATCACACCTAAAATAAATCCCACACAAATGTAAAAAATAAAAACATAAGCCTAAAAGTGGAAAGCACATTTTCACAAGCCCTCTAATGGACAAAAGATAGTATGGTTAATCAACAGCTTGCACCGATACTCAATCACCAGAATGGGAATGGTCAAAATTGGAATTTTGAAGTTTAGATCACGAGGTAAAAGATATGCCAAAAACCATTTATCCTTTTGAGCTAGCCGCAGGGTGAGAAACAAATAACACAATGAATTTGCTTAGCATTATATATATAACATTCAAGGAATTAATACAGTAATAATGGTTTCCTATGCTGTAGTGGTTTTACATGACTATGAAAAGCATTATGCTAAAAGCCATTAGTTATAGAATTATGAATATACAGTATGATCTATGCTATGAAATAGCACTCTCCTAATAAATTGTATAGGATAAAATAATGGGAAGACAAGCTTTATTCAATGCGGGTGTTCTTTATTTATTTTTGCTGTTTCCTCAAAAAATGGTAAGCTAGCAAAGACAATGAAGAATTCCCATCGTTGGTCTTTCTGCTAACACCCCACCAACCAGGGCCAAGGGCTAGATTGACATGAGCCCTGGGGCACTTAATTTAGACACTTGTGCCACCTCATCCTTTTCTAGGAGATCCGTACAAGTCACGTTTCATCTCTTTCCTGAGACAGTACACTGAAATGTTACGGATTCATAGACCTAACATACCTCTCTCTATCTTGGTATGTTTCATCCAATATACAGTTCAGAAAACGAAAGACAATCAGAGAATACAAGTGCAAACAAATCACCCATTTGGAGAGTTTACTCCAGGAGGTGAGCATAGAGTGCAACAACTACCATGCATGAGGCAGTTGTTATAAGTGTGGCAATTTTACAGACAGAATTTTCATAATGTAGAGTGCAATAACTAATGTCAGGCAATTATGCCAGGATTTTAGGATGGTGTACAGAGAAGAAGCAGGGAATCAGATTTGTTGAGTATGGTATTTATAAATTTAGGCTGGAAGTCACTTGTAATGTATGGCATTCTGTAGGAGATTTATGCTCTGGATGAGCCTTGGCCCAATATTTACCAAATAAGGTCTATGGAGGAAATTTAGCACCCTGTTTGGGATTATTATGTAACAGTGGGTAGGGTATGTACTCTCTCCCCTTGAGTATATTCTTATGCTAAACTCAAAAGGCTTTAGCAGAAAAAGGAGTGTTTCTATAGCATTGTGCACTTCACAGCAATTCTGTCACAGTTGGTTGGAGTCCAATGACATATATGAGAGGATATTTTAACGTTATAGCTACACAATAGGCTTTTCTTTTAGCATTGAATCCTTTATCCTGGGACGTGGTGGCAGTAGAGAAGGTATTTTAATTCATTCATGTGGAAGTCATGTATGGGACTGATCAAGGTTACTACACCCATATACACCAATCCCATATAAGAGTTGGAGAAAGGTCTCTGAGAAAGGGTGAAGAGCATCTCAGTAAAAACAAGGCTTGGACGGTAGCCGAAAACCTAAAATAAATACTATGGCTGATGAATCAGGCAAGGGGTGAGGAATAATATTTGTAGAAATAAATCAATTTATAAGGGAAAGCATATAGAGCAGTGGGCTTAGACCATGGGGACCAGATACATGCAGCAGCAGCACCCCTCTAGATTTGAAAAGACTTCATGAAAGACTAAGGGGGTTCATTCTATTGGGATTTCAATAGATATTTTACATAAAATAAAAAGACATGTATTTAAAAGATTTTGTAAGAATGTACTGCACTTTTGAAGATTTTTTAATAATACTTTTATGATTAGGATTTTGTAATTTTTTATTCTGAAAGATTTATAAAATATGAATGCATCAATACCTATCATCTTATTTCAAAAAATTATGGGAATGAAAGTGCATTTCAGTGCTAGGATAAAGAAAAAAATTTTAAGACCCATTAAGTCAGACATCAAAATAATGTATAACAGACAAATAAGAAAAGAAAGACCCTATTTTTGATTGATTGAAAAATTATATACAGTAACAATGGCAATAACCCAGAAATTAATTGTAGAAAAAACATATAAAACCGACAGAGAACTCTACAATTGTTGTCCCTATTGAAATTGACAAAAGTCTGAATGAGAGTAGAAAGTCTCATATTTGGATGAGATTGTTTCAGACGAATGGTATTTATATGTACAAAGTCACACAAAATTCATAAAATTCCAATCAAGAAAATAAAATTTGAAATTTGTATAATTTTGAATTCCAGATGATTATTTTTTAGTCTTTTAAAATATTAATTGAACACCACCAGAATCTGTTGCCCTATAAAACAATCCTAATACTCTTTGATTGAACACCGTAAGATTTTTTTTAATGTTCAAAAATCTTGAACATAAAGTATTTTAAAATATTTTGAAATCCCGACAAAATACAATCCCCTAATGTAGAGTAGGGAGATTTTTTGAGGTTCTTCCCATGGTTCAGTTCTCATACCACAAACCTATCCTGTGCAAGATGGCTATAGATTATTAGAGAAGACCATATACAAACCCCCTTCAATTTGAGAGGGCCCGCGTGGAACATAAGACATGCATAGACAGTTGAGAAAGCTTGGGGAGCCAGTGTAGGAATTGATGACAAACTGAGGAAATGGAATAAATTCATGTTCACTGATATAAGAATAGATGACCCAAGGTTAGTGGGCGAATTAAGAGGAAACAGGCTAACCTGAACACAAGGAACCTATTCCTTGACTTGGTATTATCACATCAAAGCTATTGCCCTGGTGGAAAAGAAATCCTAATGTTCAGTGATGATGCAAAGGAGGTATGACAAGAACTGGAGAATTTGTAAAGGCAATAGCTCACTAGAAATTCAATGGATAATGTGCAAAGAAATTGGAATGCCTTGTAATTCCTTCAAACATTTAGTTTGGATCTTTTCTCTTACAGTGGAATTTCTCTTTCTCATTCCACTCAATCAATGACTCTACTTTCTCCAATATTCTCTCTTTTTAGGAGGATGTATACTAAGCACTGATGTACATGTTCTCCTTCCTATTAATGTATTTTTTTCGTTGAAAAGTATATCAAAGTCACTGCTACACTGCTATAACATATAGGAAAGAAAGAAAGGAATTCAATGGCCTGAAGAAGATAATAGCTTTATTGATCTTTCCCGTAATGACATTTATCATTAGCAGACTCCGGTTTTATAAGGCTATAGAATGTATACTTGAGGCCTCCTTCTAAAACTATTACTTTACAGTTTGAAGATTCTGTTATTGAAGACAGTGTAAGCTGTAAAGCTACAAACTTGGAAGTTTGAACAAAAAAATAAATCAGCTATGAACAATTTAAAAAAAACAGAAAAATGAAGTAATTCAACTATCTTTTACAGACATTATGTTTGCATGAATAGGATTGCCAGTCACGTACACATAATCATATAGTACATAAGAATTCTTATTTATGCTCATATTAGGTTGAGATATTTCCAGAAGACAGGTTGGGGCTTTCTATGTTGGGATATTTATTAAACGGAAACTAACAAAACAAAATGAGAAGTACCTGACGAAGATTGATGAGGTGCTCAAATGAATCTTTGATGGTGTTACAGAATGCTTCATTCTTGGAAAAGCTTTCTTCCCATGTTGTGTCAAGAGAAGCCTTAAATTCCAAAAGGGATGAAACCATATCTTTATCCTTCTCCTCATCCAAAACAATGCCCTGACCAGTTCTCCTGATGTATGAACTAATTGCCTGCCTCAGTGACTCAAGGGCATTGACCCTTAAAAAGAGTGAATACATTCTCTGAAGGTCTTCGATACGATTCCCATCCATAAGCATTGCAAAGCCCTATTATAACAAAATAAAATTGAGCAATGAAAAACAAAACAAAAATTACCAGCTCAAAATCTAGTAGTTGACGTGATCAAAACCTTATCAAGGATGGCAGGTATATGACGTTCAAGAAGTTGTTTTTCTGCTGTTGCTATCAATGGCTTCCTAGTACTTGCATCCAAGTAGATCAAGCATCTTTCATGTTCTTCTTGCAATCTTATCTGCAAAAGGAGCACCCAAAAACATCTGTGATGTAAGTACACTACATGGACAAGGGAAGAATTGACAAAAAAAAAATTACTTTTATTAGCAAATAACACTCTGATGTTGAAAGACATAATCCATTTATTAAATAATTACGTAAATAACTAAAGCCCATAAAATAATACAATGGGCTATGGAGAAGAAAACACCTCCACATGCTTCAAATAATCTGGAACATCTGATTGCTGCATGTATTTCACACCTTCAGCAGCATAAAATTCAGATGTGCATTCAAGGAATGGCTTCTCAAAGCTTTCTGCATAAATTCCCAGAGCAGTAAACATCTTCAAAAGATGGTTTAGAAGGGTTCTATCCACCGCTTCACCTTTTCTGAGAAGACAAGAAAAAATATGTAACGTATGACAAAAGGATCTTACAGCTAACTTTCCTAAACTGAATGAGAAAGTATAATTATAATAAGAAAATGACGCCTCATATTTATGCAATGAATCTAATATGCTAAAAAACCCAACCGTTTGCACACTACGTATACAAAAAGTTGCAACAGATTTAAATAAAATAAATAACAGTTAACATTCCAATACATTCTGATCAGATGCCCAGTTGAAGTGATTACATAGGTCAGTACAAAATTGTTGGTCATCAAAAAATCTCTTAAGTGATAATCCAATAATGCACAAACTCATCCATAACAACTAAGTATCTTATTTTAACCCCTCTAGATGTCTCCAATCCTAACCGTTCATGAGCTTATGTGAACAAAAAGCAGCCATTGTTGGTCACTTTGCTAACCTGAAAATTAAATGCCCACTCCCCTGAAACTATATGCAAGTTTGAATATCCAATCCCACAAGCAAAACATGCCCGATTAATATTCCTCCTCATTAATCAAAAGCAAAATTCTTAGAAAGATAACGGCAGAGGAATGTGTTTTGTCCTGAATTTAAATAGAAATCAAATTAGTAATTGCAGTTCGGAAAATGATATTTTGTAATCAATGATATCACTATTGGCAAATATATTCAGCATGTATGCATTTCATTGAATACAAAAAATTAAAGGAATGGTGGCACAAAGATTAAAACATAAAATAAAACCAGAGAGAAGAGCTAAGAAACTCTTCATCGCCGCTCACCCATGCTTACATGGATAGAAGTATGGATCATTTAAACAACAGGCAGCATGTATATGACAGATTTCCAGTCTTTACAAATATTGAGATTGCAAAAAAGGACTAACCTTTCACTTTCAATCATTCGAAGAAGACCAGTAACAGTTTTGTGTTCTACTTCAGGGGACAATGAAAGATGTTTGCGGAAAAGTTGTAAGCCCATGTCCCACAATGACCGTACATTTGCTGTTTGTTTCACATAGGTCCTGTCCAGATACAAGGCTATACCACGAATCATCAACATTTGGTCACAAAGATCCTGCCAACATCTCTCAACTAAAGAGAGGAAAACAACTAAATCTGGGCTCTGGCCAACCAAAGACTGCAACGCTGCAGATATATGTGATTCACACTCCTTCTCTATTCGTTGATAAAGATTTCCACCCATTTTATAAAGGCAGAGATCATTCACAGCCTACAGAGATTATAAGTTCACATGAAATACCAATCAGCTAGTCAAAGATAAATATTCACCTGTCTAAATCAACAGTGATAGCAATAGTAATGACAATAACTCAAGAAATTCCATTATTACCTGATAAAGCTTCTCCAAGTCACAGGAGTTAGGTTGCTTCAAAAATATAGCACAAATGGCAGACTTTAGTTTTGCCCACGTATCCTCCTCAAAATTCGTGGGCAGTGTTGGCTTAGCTACAAAAGAAAAACAGAAAAGATTAAATAGAAATTTATAAGCCATCCTATTCATAGGCTAAAAATTAGATATTATTTATATATACTACAACGTCAATGGATTTTCAACAGAAGAGAATGAAGATAGAAATAAAGGCTAAATAGGAAAAACAAACACACAGCACAGTCATGTTTAACAGGCCTATTCAACATAATCACAGGACAGACACGAGGAACTTTGAGTTTCAGACACGGAATCTAGAGAAATGTGACCAAAAGAGAACACAGAATTAAACAAATAACATCATATAAGAGGTAAGTTCGTAACGTAACCTACAATCATTATCTTGGAAATGTCAGCACAATATCGTGCCAATAAAACTCAAAACCACTAGGACATGTCAGAAAAAGAGAATGGGTATCATCAAAATCTATTAACTCGATCCAGATTCTCGAAATTCCTTACAGCTGAGCTTTCCCAGCAGCATCTATAAAACAGTATTATCCAGCATAAAACACGTATAGAATTGATTAAAGTTCCCTTGTCTAACTTCTCACAAGCTGAAGTGCATGAGTTAAGTTCAGCTTCCTATCTCCTACCAGGATAAGTGTTTACCGAGAAACTCATCGGCACAAGACCATTATCATCTTACGACAAGAACCTGCTTTTACTTCTCCTAGGGGTTTGAAACTTAGACTCGCTAAGTTACTAATCTCCGGCACTCTAGACTCCCACGCGACGACAAAAAGCTAGTAGAAAGCAGGAGGAAGCTAAATAGAGGCAGAAATGAAAGCTGGAACAGAACGAATGTAGAATCTTGGGAAGCAGTTTGGGAACAATTGCAGATCAGAAGCAACAATTAAAGTGCAAAAACCTAAAATTAAGTAACAGAAATGAGCGAGGAAGAATTGAAAAGAGGGAAAGGGCGTTATGGTGGAATCGGAGGGAAAAAGAGAGAGAAAAACCCTCGAGATAAGAGGGGAAGGGTTAAAAGCGAAGTAGAATGAATCAGAAGGGACCTTTGTGGAGCTTGATGAGGAGCTTCTTAGCGGGCTGGGGCGGGGTGGCTTTCTTACGGGAAAGATTGGCGGCGCGGGCATTGGGGAGATCGTCGTCGAGAGGCATGGAGGAAGAGTCTAGAACGGCGTCGTCGGAGGGGGCGCGGAGGAGGAGCGACTTGGCCTTTTTCATAGGGGGTGGCGGCGACGGGGAGGAACCAGCGGTGCCCGACCGTTTGGTGGGGAGAGACATCAAATGGAGAAAGAGGAAGAGAGAAGAGAGAGTGATCAACACACCATTGTGTTTGTTTGGCTTTGTGTTGTCACCCAAACTATAGAGAAGAAGAAAAAAAAAAAAGGAAATAAACAAATATGATTATGAAAATGGGTTAAAATTCGACAGCAAGTCGGTCCCTGGTTCTTGATGATTAAAAAAAATATGTAAATTTTAATATGGATAAAAAGTGAACTTGATCTATTAATAATTCAATTTCTATAGAGTGAATTTCTTACCAAAAAAAACTTATCTCATTTTTAACCTTAATCCAAAACAAACAATTTTTTTTTTTTGAAATTTTAGAAAAATATAGTTTACATTCATGACACTTCATTTGTTTTTTATTTTTATTTTTTATTAAACATTTTCATTTTCTGAAAGGAATGATTTATTTATTATTTAGACGAGAAAATAAAAAATCTTAAATAAATTTAAACTTTTTATATTTTGGTTATATATTAAAAAAATAGTAAATTAAAGAGAAATAAATGAATTTTAATTAAATACGCATGAGCTAAAAAGCTTCCCTTGCTAGAGACCTGCAGCCTTCCCTACCATAGGTTACACACAACGCATATCCTTCCTCTTTTTTCATTTTTATTAGGTCATATTTTATTTTATTTTCTTTTGTTCGAAATATTTAATTATTATATAAATAATAAAATTAAAATTAATGTTTTAATATAATAATTAATATGTATTTCTGCTCTAATAGGGTGGAATTTAGAAAGTTTAAACAAACGGTTTTTCTTTAGATGACCAAAATTATTAAGAGTTACACATGTTTAAGATTCTTGTTATTTAATAAATCACAATTATTGTTTTAAAATGTTAACTAGTAATTGAAAAAAAAAAAACTATTGTTTGATGTTCTTATTATAATTATAAAAAATTGTTTGGAAACTTGGTTTTTTAAGAGGGAAAGGGATTGATCTAAAGTGCTTGTTTTCAGGTTCCCATTATTAAAAAAAAAAATACTATAAAAGTAGTTTTTTTAATTTTTTTTAATAATAGAATAAGGAAAATTATTTAGAAAGTATTAATTTTGAAAATAAAAGTATATAGTTAGGTATTTATTTTTAGGATATGTGGGTAACATTACATAAAAAAAAAAAATTAAAATAATAAAATTAAAATTTTGAAATTTATTTTTAACTATCTTAAAATTTTGGTATATATATATATATATATATATATATATATATATATATATATATATATATATATATATATATATATATATATATATATGTGTGTGTGTGTGTAATAAAATATAATATTATCATCACAACTAAAATAAGGTATTCATCTTCAAAATTATTAGGGTAAACAACTATATTTATAAGAAAAATTTGAAAAAGAAAACATATTATAAATGTTTGGGACAAATTAAATATGATAGACATTAATTTAAACACAGTTTTCATATCTTAATGAAAAGACTTAAAAAAATTTGTATGACTTAAAATTTGTAAATTTACATTTTTGTAAAGAAAAAAGTTTTCCAAATAATAAAAAATTAATTATTAAAAAAAGTCTTAAATTAGATTCACTCAAACAACTATCAGAATTTGTACGCAATGGATTAAAGAAAATGAGTTTATGAAAACTAATATTAGTTATTCTAATACAAATAATGAGATTTTTCATAAATGATATAATAATAATTACACCACATGGTCTTCTAAAATATCATTTGATTATCAATCAACTCTTGACCGTCAACACAAGTGGAACAACACGAGTTCTTAATAAAAAAGTTTATCAAAAGAACGATAGTAGGAATTATTCAAATAGTCGCTCTATCTAGGACAATTATTTGGGTTAAATATGTTTTTAGTCCATAAACTATCAAGCGAATTTGTGTTTAGTTTCTTTTTTTCAAACTATGCTCCATTTTGATCATTCTCCTTAAGGGTGGTGTATCATGACATTTTTTTTCTGACACCAGTTAATCTTTCTCGGTTCCTCTTCCTCTTTCCCCCTCCGACTTTATCACAGCTACCTTCGGCGCCACCTTGAACACCTTTGGCACCACCATCAACCACGAAACCCCCTATGCGCAACCACCCTCCACCACACTCACCTCCATGGTCAACGTAAAACCTCTATCTCCACTGCCCAGAAAACCCCCAAATCGCATATTAGTTCATCTCCTCCTACCACCATAGAGACCCAAATCACAAAACTAAAACCACCCAAACCTTCATCGTGATCTCTTCCATCATTAACCCAATTTGGACAAGAATCGCAAACCTGCAAACAACAAGCATTAGTCATTGGTAATGCTCTTGATGAAAAAGTTTATTAGAAAAATAATTCTATGAATCATCCTAATAGACACTTAAATAGTACTGCAATAATCTTATATTTATAATATGTAAAACACAAAACTCCTTCATAAAATGAACTTTCTTTACTTTATTCATGACCGACATCTCCTTTGCTTCGGTCGTCTTCGAAGTAACCTTAGCCCATTTCTTCTCGGCCTTAGTTGACTTCTTATTACAACTGGATATTTTCCATTTCGACGACGAGCATGTGGCTTGAATTCCTAATCTCAAATTATAGCCCGTTCTTGGGGATCAAACTCGGGTCGTCCTAAAAGTCATATTTATTGTGTTGTGCATAACTTTTGTAAAATAGCCATTGACTCTTTGTTGTTTGCATGCTGTTGATTCCTTCCCACCTCTAGCTTACTCTAAAACGTATATGCTTATGAATTTTAATATGTAAATCTTAAGAATTTTTGTTATTGACTATGTGGATGAATTGCAAGATACTAAACTTTCTAAAGACTTTATTTACGACATTGTGTATGATCCAGTGAAAGCTTTATAGTAGGTTCAACCGTCTTAGTTTAGTCTATTTTCCCAATTTTAAGTTTTATGATTCTTATCATATGCATATGATATACAAATTTTTACATTCAAATGGAATAATTCATTGCAACTTGAAACCATTGAAAAGGTGCACAAAAGTACATGATTGGTTAGTTTAGTTTTTTAAATCAGTTTGACCCGATCTGAAATGAAGTGTGCACTTCTTCCTTAATTGTTACAATTATGTTATTTTGGATTAGCGAGGGAGGTAAAAGATATATCAAAATCTCATTCTTCCTTGGTATGTTTTCAAATCTTTACTCATATATAGATGAATAATTAGTTAAATATATTTAATATACATTAAGTTTGTTTCCATTTTAGTTACCACGGACAAAACGTGGAACACCTACTACAGTAAAAGCGTAATTTACTAACGGTATATTATGGACGACCTTTGAGTCGTCAGTAATTGTCTCGGTGATTTAAGTTTCAGATTGGGGTTTTCGTTCCTCAATTTCATACCTCTTTATCAGTGTTGTGTTCCCTTTCTTCCCCAACCATTATATCCTCTCCCTTTCTCGGTTAGAAGATTGGAGCATTGGCGGTTCCTTGATCGCAGTTCTTTCGTGGTGTATCCTAGTTTGGGGATTCTTGGGCTAGGGTTCGTCATGGGTTGGTTGTTGCATTGAGGACTGGTGGCCTCGAGTTTGTGTGTTGAAGGAACTTGGTTGAGGGACTTCGTTGGAGGGGTCGTTGTGGCTTCTGTCGTTGTCATGCTCTACATAGGCTACCATCGTCAAGGGCTATCAAGGTTGAGGTAAGTTGTGCGTTTAAAAATTTAGCACCACTAGGAGTTTCACTGTCATTTTTTCTTAAGACTCAAGGTTATACTGCATTTAGTTTTTGCTTCACTTTGTGGTATACAGTGGATCTGTCTATTGGGCAGTAAACTCCTTTTATTAATGGTGTTTTCTAGACTTATAGTTGTATCCTTTTGATACAGTTCTCACATATGCAATTTATCGTGTTTAAAGTTACCTTTTCTTGGAATCTTTACTAAGTTTTTTGATAAATAGATTGTCATTATGCTCTAAATTGTATATTCTCTTGGACCTTAGTTCAACGCTTTTGTCCTCTGTCTTAGATAGAAGGTTTTCGTCTTACCCTTCTAGTAAGTTTTTTTGAGTCTTACATGTGTAATCCATATTCTATTTCCATTTTGATGAACGTATATAGAAGGACCAAGTTCTCTTCTCTTAGCTAAATTTAATTCTATTTCGAAACCATCATTATTAAAATAAATACCATTTGAGATTGAAAAAAAAAGAAAAAAATGACTTAGAAATAAATCATCTATAACCTTCCCTATATATTTATAGGGGTTCTTACATAAAAAATGCTCAAAAAAGATATGAGCAACCTATATATAGGTGACAAATCAGTAATACAAAATAGATATGTTAACAATTGGTTAACCTATTTTGACAATGTAATCTATTGAAATAAGTTAAACAATTATGGTACTTTTTTCACTTAAAACATATAAATTGAATTCCAAGTGGCCCAAATGCTCTCTAACATATTGCCATGTGTTGATCGCGGTTCATTCTCTAATATAAATTTATTTGGAAGTTATTTCTAGCAAAGAATCTTTATTTTATTAATGATGGTGTCTTTTTTAGTTTATTTATGTATTTGATAAAACATAGAAAAATGTTTTGTCGTGTATACACGCGGAATTGTCACCTTTCTTAATTTGATAAGAAGATGCAATAGAACAAAAAAACAAAAACATCTGGTTACATCTGAATTTTTTACTTATGCTACAGTGTTCATTTTTTTACTTATATCCTTTCTTTTTTTAGTGCTATTACATGGTTGTGGAACTTTTTGAAGCGGTGTAATCCATTCTTATGCTTCTAACTTTTGGGCAATACTGTATGAATATTATGCCAAGAAACTACACCTTTTGTAGGAAAAAAATGTACTCATGTGTCGCAACCGGAAAATCGCGACGGGACGACGATCCAAAAAGAAAACTATTTGAAAAATGTTTTGGAGTCGCCACCATAGTTTATTCTGGAAAACTGTGGAAAAAACCATAAAAAGGATAAGGCTTAGTCTATGAAAACCAGATATTCGATTCGGAAGTCGGTTACGTGTGGGGAAGGTGTTAGCACCCCCACAANGCCTGCCCTAAGGCAATACCTTTAATTAAATACGCGAAATAAGATGTGGTTTGCAAAATATTTAACAATCCCAAAGACAACAATATAAAGAAACAAAAATATTTTTTTGATTTTTTGGGCCCGACAAGGATTGACCTTCCTCCTACGTATTCTCATTCAAAATGAGAAATCAGGGTTACGTAGTTCTTTCAGAAAGATTGTTGTTTGAAGATGTTTTTAGTTTTTGAAGATTTTATATTTTTTGGTATTTTTATATAGAAAGAGAAAAGGTTTTTAGCACAAGGCCTACGTGAATGGTCGCACGTGTGCTTTAACCTTTTAAAAATATTTTTGATTATTTTTGTAAAAGAGAAGGAAAAGATCTTCCGCACAAGGCCTACGCGAACGGTCGCACGTGTGCTTAAATCTTTTCAAAACATTTTTATTTGATTTTTGTAAAAGAGAAAGAAAAGATTTTCAGCACAAAGCCTACGCGAGCGGTCGCACGTGTGTTTAAATCTTTCCAAAATATTTTTATTTGATTTTCAATTTTTGTAAAAGAAAAGGAAAATATTTTCAGCACAAGGCCTACGCGAGCGGTTGCACGTGTGCTTAAACCTTTTCAAAACATTTTTATTTGATTTTTTATTTTTGTAAAAGAAAAGGAAAAGATTTTCAGCACAAGGCCTACGCGAGCGGTCGCACGTGTGCTTAAACCTTTTCAAAATATTTTTAATTGATTTTGAATTTTTTTTGTAAAAGAAAAGGAAAA
>NC_028360.1:16879687-16926401 GCF_000741045.1 Vigna radiata var. radiata
TTGTAAAAGAAAAGGAAAAGATTTTTAGCACAAGGCCTACGCGAGCGGTCGCACGTGTGCTTAAACCTTTTCAAAATATTTTTAATTGATTTTGATTTTTTTTTTAAAAGAAAAGGAAAAGATTTTTAGCACAAGGCCTACGCGAGCGGTCGCACGTATGCTTAAACCTTTTCAAAATATTTTTAATTGATTTTGAATATTTTTGTAAAAGAAAAGGAAAAGATTTTTAGCACAAGGCCTACGCGAGCGGTCGCACGTGTGCTTAAATCTTTTCAAAATATTTTTAATTGATTTTGAATTTTTTTTTAATATTTACATAACAAATAGATAAAATAAAATAGGTAAACTACTAAATAAGTAAAAATAAAGAGTAAAAATAAAATGATAAAATAAGAGGTGTAGTGGTGTCTAAATAAGAGATGGGGTGCCTAAACTACTACTAAAAAAACTGATTGGGCCCAGAACCAAGTAGCCAAGGGTGTGGAAATGAAAAAAAAGGGTGTGCAAACCAACTTAGTTCATATAGCAAACTGGGTCAAAGCCCAAATGGAAAAGGGGATCCACTTAGCACATTTGAACTTCAGAAACCCTACAGGGGTTCTGGCCTTCCTTCCCCATTCGAGCCTCTTCCAACTCGCACACACCAGAGACGAAGTCTCGCTCTCCCGTCAGCCAAGAATCCGGACTCGCGCGCCGCCACACGAATCGACCCGCCGTTGCTCCCATCCGGCCAGTCATGGCTACGCCGACATTCTTGCTATCATCCGGCTAACCACCACCATCTCCATCCGACAGCCACTGCATTGCCTACGCCGGACTTCGTACCCCGAAACCACCACCGGAGCCACCGCCAACTACGACGCCCTCTCTCATCCTTTCCGCAACGGCCAAGGGTTGGTGGTGTGCCTCGCTAGTGTCGTCGCCTCCATCCGACAACTGTTGTGTCGTCCGTTCAGCCACCGTGAGCAAACCAAACACTTCAGACCAGGACGTCATCAGCGTCACCGGTCATGGCCCAAGGTCGCTGCTGGCCATCGCCGGTCACCTTTACCGGCACAACCAAACCTTCCTCTGCCTCCAAAACCTCAATGCCACAGCCATTACCGAAAATGATATTAAACCCTCCAACTATGAGGAGTTCATCATTAATTAACAAACAACGCAACCCTAGTGGCATACCAAGACGATCTTTAGGGATTATACATGATGGGTTCTCTGTGTGTGTTTTTTTTTTTGCAGGTTCGATTGAAAACAAAAATGGTTTGATGAAGGAGAAAACCGAATGATTGGGTTAAAGAAAATGTTCATGGTATGGAATGATTCGGTTGCGTGACCGACGAAGGCATGGCGATAACCGCAGGTTTAGGCGTAATGTGTATGAGATACAGGCGTGCAAAATGAATGCTAAAATGACAGTGTTAGGCTGAACTAGGTGCACTCATAGTAGAGATGAAGATATAACAGCATGGTAAAGATGAAGATATAGCAAAGACTTCGGGAAATCAATGAAGAAGAAGAAGAAAAACAAAAATATAAATGCAAGCACAATGATCAATGCTAACGATGCAACCACGACATAGGTTATTGATTCATCTAATGACTAGCTAAACTGATGAAGAACGAAGAACACGCACCTTGAGGCCGAGCTTATGTGTTCTTACTTTTCTCTCTACAATTTTCCGATCAGAAGGCGTTCTCCCTTTTCTCTTCAGAAACAGTGGTTACTCTCCAAGACCAACTCCTTTTTTCTGTGAACCAATTCCTCTACCCTTCTTTTCCAAAGAATCTTCAAACCGTTATTTTTTGTCCTATCCTCATCACCCCCTCTAACAAACTTCTCCTCCTCTTCTTTCAGCCCCCTCACTCACCATTCCACTCCTTCCTCCCTCACTTTCTTCCACGTGTTTTTAACATGTTTTTCTTTTTCTTATATTATTATTATTTTTTATTATTATTTTTAATAAATTAACTAACAATTTTGAATTAATTTTGAATAACTAATTAAAGCAAAATAATTAANTAAATAAAACAGAAATTACGAAAAGCAAAAGCTAAATAAGAAAAGGAAAAAATAAAATAAAGTAGACTAAAATTGGTAAAATAAAGGAATCAAATAAAGAGAAAACAAATGATCCATTCAACACCTATACGAAATTGGGTGTTGACATCATGTAAAATCCATTATTTCATATTCGACTTCACCTCTCCCGTTAATCCAAATCGACATTTTGTTAATTTAATCAATTTTCTTTCACTTTTTTGTCTCTTTTTTCAAAAGAAAAAGAAAACTAAAACAAGATGACACAAATTTTGTATGACTTCAAATTTGTACACTCACATTTTTGTACGACCTTAAATTTTGTAACCTTAACTTTTTGTACGAAAATTATTTTGTTAAGTAACCAAAAAAATAAAGGATTTTTCCAAATAATATGAAATTAATTATTTTAGGAAACCCTAAATTAGATTTACTTATTTAGCCACCATAACCATAGGACAATTATGTTCCATGAATCATAAAACAACAATTATAGTATGCTCTATTGGTTTCGTTCCAGTGAATTAGTACATATTGTACATAATTATGGATGAGAGAGAGGAAGATAATGAGTTTATGAAAACTAATATTAGTTATTCTAATAAAAATGATATAATTTTTCTTGTGTGATATACTAATACTTAAACTATATGCTCTTCCAAAGGATCATTTGACCATCAAGCAACTCTAGACCATCCCAAAGATGATGTTGTGGCTCATGTTAGAGCATAAGTGACATAACCTCAACTAGACTATCAAAACAACCCATTTTATAAGATTTGGCCCTAGCCCACGTGGGTTGGGGCAAAAAAAGCCCACAGGGCTAAATGTCCCTAAATCCCCATGGGTTAGGGCTAGCCCATGGGCTTTCTTTCATGTTCTGTTTTACACACACCCTTTTTCAGTGCACACATTTCCCTGCACTTCAAAATCCTCTTCTTCCCATTTCCACTTTTCTGGAGGACTTTTCAACTTCTATCTTGGATTAGGAATTTTAAATCATCATTTTAGTTAATCAAAGCAAGCTACACACAATCATAAAAGAACATGAAAATTAACAAACAAATGTCAAGCGTGCAACATTGTGGTATTAAATAACACTGTTTTTCACTCTACCCATCAACTAGCATAAATAAAGCACTTCTACAGTCTGTATATACAAAATCATGTCTAAAAATTTGCACAAATATACGTACAAAATCAAAAAGTGGTATATAAAATTTTAGAGAAAAAATAAAACAGACTCAATGCACAAGCAAAGATAAAAGCAAAGACGGTGGGAAAGGACCAACTTGTTACAACAATGAAGAATACGATTGAAGAACGTTGAAGAGCAGAAGAGAGTCTGCAATATCCGTGAATAGTGAATCAATTCTTTAACTGTTAATGCCCTGGAAAATGACGGAGAAGGTGAGCCCCTTGGCCTCGTAGGATGGAGAAAAAGAAAGAAATTAAGTCATTCGTGGATGAGTCGTAGAAGAGAATAATCATTGAATGTTGAGCGCGAGAACAAAAAATTTGAGATCGAGGGCCAAACCCACCCTAACCCCACCCCCACCCACTCCCTATGGGCTTTGGGGACTGGGGGCTTCCAAAAACCCTGAATGGGCCATAAATTAGGGGCCCCTTCTAAATGAGGCTAGGGTCAGCCCATGGGAAGGGGTTAAACTGAGAGGTCTAACCTCAACCACTAAAATGCACTTGATAAAAGAGTTTATTAGAAAAATTATTGCAGGAATTACTATGCTATATTTTTCTCGTACCCATAAATCAATAGATCTTGTATTCATTTATGGATGACATAGAAGGAAAGAGGAAAATTGTGTATGAGAACTAATATTTGTTATCCTTCCTAGTATTAATTGTAGAATTTTTTTCCTAGGTAGTGTAATAGTAATTATACAAATATTAGGTAAAAAATAGTAATATAAACACATTTTTTATGTGTTAAAGATAACACTGATAAATTTTGTATAACTTAAAATTGGTACACTTGTACATTAAATTTTATAACCTTAATTTATTTTTGTAAGAAATTTATTTTTGTCGATTAAGATAAAAGATTTTCTCAAATAATATTATTTTAAGGAATGAATACATATTATATGCAATTATAGTTAATAGAGGGAGAGATTGAATTTATGAAAACTAATATTAGTTATCTTAATATCAAAAATAAGATTTTCATTTGATGGTTTAATAGTAATTATACCACATGCTCTTCTCATTTTTTTCTGGGTAATCTTATAAAATACTCAAATGACACATGTATGAAACCATGCTCACATGCAAAAACACATAAATTAAGTAAAAAAAAGTAAAAACTAACATACTTTTTTCGTAAAAATTGATAAGATAGATTTGATGATCTTTTTATGTGAGCACTCAGACATTATGTGATTTTCAGACATATGAACTACGGGTTAGACTTAGTGAGAATGTACTCTAATCATTTTTTCTGGGTAGTCTTATGAAATACTCAAATGAAACATTTGTGAGAACACTGCTCACATGATAAATTAAGTAAAAATGTAGAAGTTAACTTACTTTTTTCGTAAGAATTGGGATAGACTTGATGATTTTTTTTGTAATCACTCAGACATTATATGATTTTCAAACATATGAACTACGAATTAGACTCAATAACAAGATAAAGATATTTTAGAGAAAAAGTCATAGAAAAATAATATTCTTTTAGATAATGAAATTTATAAATTAAAATTCTATTTATATGCTTAAGTTTTTAATATTAGAAAAAATATATAAAGAAGTCTCATTATTTAAAATACACTATCATTTCTAATATTTTCTAGACTCAATTTTATATTTATTTTGATACATTTTTTTATTACAAACTAACTTTAAAAAAATAAATAAACTTTTTTAACCTTTAAATACGAAGATCAAAATATGAATTAAAACTTATTATTTTATAAAAATATCATCATTATTCGTATTTCTATATTGAATATTGAATGAACATAAACTTGTGTTCTATTGTCTTAATAAAAATATAATACGAATACATAAAAAAATAAAATAGTAAGAATTAAAATTTAGAAATTTATTTTTGATCTTTTAAAACGCGTGTATAAAAACTAATAATAACAATGGTAACTGTCTCAAAATTTTGCTGTAAAAAGTCTCGTGAATATAAGTATATATACAAAGGATAATGGTATTTAGAGAATATTTTTTTTTACAACATTTGAACATTGATTACGTGTCAATCTCTGATTGGTAAAAAATTATTTCACATTAGTGTTTATGACTATTATTATTATTATTATTATTATTATTGATTGTGGAGTAATTTTTGACCAATCACAGATTGACACGTAATCAATGTTTAATTGTTGTAAAAAAATATTGTCTAAATATCATTACGCATATATAAAAGATAATTAAGATCACTACAAAACAACACTCTTGAATGTTTAAAGTTTTTCAAAAATTCAATCTCCCAAAAGATTTCAAAGACTTTAAAAATACTAGTCTTATTAATCAGTATTCATGTGTTAACATAATATCATCTTAAATAAAAGCAAAACAACAAAAAATAATATAAAAAATATCGACAAGATATTTTTTACCATGTTATTTAAATAATACTAATATGTAAACAAATTTTAACCTAAATGATTAACATTTACAAATTAAATACCAGCTATTAACTAATTATGTGTAACATAGTAACTTAAAATATAAAGACAATAGTGACTCCTTTTGGTCATTACTTGTATTTATGTAATCAACTATTTAACTAAATATATTTTGTATAATCAATCAATTTCAATTAAATTAAAAATTAATGTCATCAAATTAACCGAGAAACTAATGTCATATTATATATTATATAAGTTTCACATGTAATAAGTGTATGGATTGCAGTGTTATTAGCGATTAACCAGTTTTCTTTAAATTAAAAATAAAAATAAAAAACACTAATAAAATTATTTTTCTATATTATATTATTTAAAAGATACAAATGTATAATAACATTTAACTTAAATAATTAAATTTTAGTTATTAATTATAACAAAATATTTTAATACATAAAAGTAATAACAATTTAAATTTATTTAATTATAAACATTAACTAGTTAAAAATATAAATTAAAAATAAAAATAAAATAAAACATAATAAAAATAAAGATTATTATATCAAAACTTTTCTTTTAAATCCCTCTCTCAGTACGCCCTAGCAATGATATACGCTACTCAAAATGGTTTTGTTCCCTAAAATCTAAAGTTTTGTTAATAGATACTATTCTACGGCTTTCATTTCAACACTCCTTTATTAGTCATATTTTTTAATTATTTTGTTTATTTTAGACAAATGACTACTTTTTGGTCAGCAAAAAATTTCAATCGTTGAAATTATTAATTAGTTCTATAAATTATCCACCACTTCTCTACTTAGGGACCGCGATAATTTAGAACTTTTTACGAAAATCTTCCGAGAAGGAAAAATAAAATTATTGTTTATAAATTAAAATTGATGATTTTATAAATTAACCACTTTATGTATATAATTTAATTTGTAAATACTTCTTCAAATTTTATTTTGACATATGTACAAATTAATATTAAATTACAAAAATATTGATTTTTCGAATGTTTTTCTCCCTAAAATTCATTTAACCAGAGTTTATATATAGTCGAACAAAGTTTTTAGATTTTTTAACACTTTTGTTCTCGTCATCTCCTAAATCCCCTTTTTATTTACTAGTTTTAATTATACGTTAAGTATTTGTTATTATAATTGGATTATGAATTTTTAAAAATCAATATAGTGTGAAAAATATTTAGAAATTCTTATTATTTTCAATATAATAAATTTAAAAATTACGAGTATTTTCTCTCACGTGACGAACTAAGTCCGGTCGACTCGATTATGACACCCAAAAAAGAAAAGTAATTAAAGAAGGCTTTTAGTTAACTGACACATTTATTAGGGTAAATACATTTAATAACAAGTTTTATCGAAACGCTGGAGAAAAAAAAAATAGTTTTCTCGAAACAATTTAATTATCTTTTGTAATATATATCTGTTTCTACAAATAAACTTAATTAAGTGTTAAGTCTTTACCTGTTTATGTATTTTTTTATTAAACTTTTCTGTTTGTTAGGAATTCAAAATATATATATATTTTATATTTTTAATTGAATATCATTATAAAAAAAATATATAAAAAATGACTAATTTTAATGATTAAAAATAATTAGTAACTATAATGATTATTTAGATACTAATTTATAAACTAAAAATTATTGATAACAAATAGTTTTTATTATAAATAAAAAATTATAATTAATTTCTAAATTGATAAATAAAATAGTTTCTATTATCACTATATAAATTGTTATTAAAATTAATCACTAAGATTTTAACTATAAAATAATTATTTTTAATTAGGAAATTCATCTCCAAACAAATTTTCAATATTGAAATGGATCGTTGTTTAGAATTTTTTTTATAATGTATATATAATTAAATTTTTTATTAATTAAGTAAGAATTGTTTTATCTTGTTATCTTTAACAAAAAATGTCGAATTTTTATTGTTAATATAAATTAACATTAAAAAAATAAATTACATTAATAACACCAGTTTTTATTATTATAAAAACTCATTTTTTTTTAAGATATGAATACAAGAAAGTAATATAACAAGACAAAATAAAAATGAAATGATACAGACTGAATTAAAAAATAAAATAAAAAACTAAATACTCAATAAATAAATACCAAAATTTAATAGAACCTACGTTAAAAATACATATATTTTATAAGGGAATGGAAACCTAATTAAGCCTATAGATTATTGAAAAGAAGAAAGAAGAAAGTTCATCTTAGCTTATTCTGATTGACTGACTTCAACATAAAAGAAAGCAGAAAAAAATAAAATAAAAGTATAGGAAAAATTCGTGGCACGCGAGAGACCAACGTAGGAGGGATCAATAATCTGAGTTATTTGTATAGAAACGTCTTTCATAGTCTGTGCATGTTTGAGTTGTTTACTTAATTGTCAAGTTGATGATTTTGTTTTTCCAAATTGCGTGCTATTTGACTTAGACCTTCAAGTTTTCAACTCACCAGTCTCTTTAGACTGCATTTCTGTCTTTTTTTCCTATCTCTCTGCATACATTTCAAATAACGCTTTTGGCAGTGTCAAATTAGGTCCCACCCTGCAACCATTATGGCCACATATCACAACTATATAAACACCCAATCCACAACACACATACTGCAAATTGGAAACAGTCTTCTTCCTTCTGATATGGGTGAAGCTCCGAAGATAGTGCAGATCGAAACCAGGTACGTGCAAACCGATGCTGTCAACTTCAGAGACGTCGTTCAGAGCCTCACGGGAAAGAACTCCTCCACAGATTGGATAGGGCCAAATGTTAGATCTGCTGCTGAATCATCCTCAAAAGGAGGAATACCTGAGTCAAAGGAAATAGGAACTGCTGCGGCTGCTTCTGCTGCTTCTGCTGCTTCTGCTGCCACTTATGCACCTCCTTTTTCTTCCTCCACGCATCTGCTCAATAACATCTCCTTCAAAGACTTTGATGGATTCATGCTGCCTCCCACCGAGTTGATGCCATGGTCCTATTCATATACCTAGCTACCATCACATATCATCATTCTTTTCGCCTCACAGAATTCACTTCATATTATATTTATTCAATATAATTTGCATGAGGTGTTTTATTTCATAATGGAAAACTTTTGGCCACTGCTTTTTATCCATTATATATATGTACGTGTGTGTCACTCAACTCTCAGATTTTTCTTACTTATTGTTGTGATTTCTTACAAGTATATATGAATGGGTTATTGCAGATTTTTTTTGACAGATTTGACCTATTTTTCATAAGCAATCATGATCCAGTTAGATAGAATTATTGTAAGAAAAATTTCCCTTCAAATATATAACCAATGTGTATATATGTACTTAAACTTTGAATCTGATTCGTATTTCTGTTTAAATTTTAGCAACCTTCGTGAGTAACTGCACGCGTTTATAATTAGTAGCTATTTGCTTACAGCGCAAGGGAACCTTAATTATGGACGATGTTATGCAGTAATTAGCAGAAGTTCATACATGTATTACTTGTTATGTAATATATCGATCGTTTTTGTTTAAGAAAAAATTCTGTCAAAAATCTTGAACTTATTACAGATAAATATATTGGTCTATTAGAACAAACCTTTAACTCAACTTTTAGATTATATAATTCTTTTAAATGATGAAAGTGAGATTCGTAAAAAAAATAAATCTGTCATTATGAAAAAAGTTGCTTAATTATATTAAGAAGATTTCTAGAAGCTATTTAAGTCAAAATGTCAGCATAAATCCGCCGGCAAATATGATTGTCCAACCTCGTTTTATAGTGTGGATTTTTTGGTTACTAAATTTGCGATTTGAACAAAATCCAACTTTAATAAAATATACTAATCCAACGTTGTTTTCATTTTCACTGGAAATTTTAAGTAATGCTTTTGTTGTGGATTGTGTCCAAGACTCATTATTAGCGAGTTATGAATTTCAATATACAATTTATTGAAGAAGTATACTGTATTGACTTATTTTCAACATGTTGACTGAACAAGTCAAAATAATCCAGGTTGGTCCATTTTGACAGTTTTGTACAAGAATTAGTGAGGCTAAAGCATCAAAATAACAAATTTACTCGATTGTTGACACTTGCATAGTTAAATAGTTTTTTAAGGTGTACCTATTGAAAGAAGACTTGACAACATTGATTTTATGGACTTTAGGATTATGTCTGTATTTTTTTATGCTATCTTAGACCTATTATGAATGGTTTGATACTTGCACATGTATTCTTAATGTATTATTTTCACACCGACCGTGACAATGATATTGATTTAGGGTCATATAGGTGTTAATTTCCATTTGGTGAGGCGGGGTTAGAATTTTCAGTTTGTTCTCTTAGGATAAAACTTCTGAGCTGCATGGGTTCAAGCTCCACTGAGTTTATGGGTTGGTTATAAGAATATGGAAATATTTTTCTAACAACTTTTTTACAACACATACATAATAATTTGTGATTGGTCCGTTTCAAATAAACCGATCAATAAAATACTAACACGTAGTCTATTGTAAAAAAATTATTATAAAAAGTTGTTAATATATATATATATCCTAAGAATCCTTTTATGGTAATGCTTCGTACACTCTAACAAACTTCTCTCTCACCCCATCAAAAAGCTATGGGATTTTTTTTTTTTTTTTCCATATGACTGAGAGGAGTAATTGCTTTCCGGAAAAGAATTTCCAGAAATGTTTATTGTGTTTGAAAGTAATAGAGTGTAGGAAGAAATTTGATAGGTTGTAGGAAGCAATACCATCCTTTTACTGAATTCAAGAAGCCCAAATCGTAGTGCAGAGAAGACTGTAATTTGATTATGAGCCCAAATGCAAGAGTCCAGCAACTGCCTTACTTTCGGCTTACGGTATTCGTGATTATCCGCGTATATCCTCAATTGAATTATAACACTACATACGTTCGGATTTGGGATCATTGGATGCGAAAAAAAAATAGTGAAAAATCGCTTGATGAATAAATAGAGGAAAAAACAAACTTGATTTTTTTTTCTTACTTGAATAGAAAAAAAGTATTTAGTATACAAATATTTTCTCTCGTAATAAATAAAATATAATTATCCATTTTGTGTGAGATGTAATACAAAAATAACGAACAAATTTCTTACTTCTTATCATGAAATGAAATCTTCCCTTTGAAGACGCAATTACATAATTCTTCGTTAATAATACAAAACAAAGTATATATAATTTTATGATACTCCACTCCCTAATTTTCCTTGCATGCAATTGGTGCCAAACATCTTTAACCATTAACTTTTTTTTTTAATAAAGTTGTGTTTATATAACTTAAGGAAGCATTAGTTTAAGAATTAAATTAGGTGCAATAATGTTATTAAATTTATTGTGAAGATTATGAAGTAAAATATCAATTTTGGAAAAAAAGTAAACAGAAAAAAATAATGTAAAATATGGCAAGAAGCTTTTTCCCTAGATTAAGAGATAATAAATTGAAATGAATGGCTTTTGTAACATAGGGCGTGACTTAACTTGTCTTTGTGCAAACACAAACATGTGATGTGCTTTAAAACTATCTTTTTAGTATGTCTATAACATACCCACCATACCCTTCTACCTTTGCAACAAATATTAAATTGTCCTTCAACAAAAGCCACGATCTTTATAAAAAAAAAAATAGCAACTTTCAATATTCTCTTACACATGCATATTCATATTCCATTAGATGCATCAAGGGAGAAAAAAAGCTACCACTCATGATCAACAAACAAACAAATTATTTAATAAAAAGCAGTTCTCCCTTATATAATGATACCATTGAACTTGAAGATATACCTTTTCAGTTTATATTTTTGAGAAAAAGAAAGCTATTTGATAAATTAATTAGTTATGCATAAACAAATACAATATACTTTTCAAGGAGTTTTCCAATCAATTTTGTAAGAGACTAGTTTCGGGGTCAAAGTTTGTTGACATTTTTCTTATATTAATTTAGAAATCCTTAAACATCAAGTATCCATGAAAATTTAGTTAATTTTGATAGGGATAAAGAGAAGGTAGGTGCTTTATATGAAAGGAGCTTTAGGGCACGTAAGCCTTTCTTTTTTATCTTTTTTGTAACAGTGATATCACATGCAATGCAAGTTATGGCTAGTGGCTGGGGTGATGCCATTCGTAAGTAAAGTGCATTTTCATGGCAACTTTTCCACTCACTCAATCTACACAATAAAGTGTAGTGGGAAAAACCATAACTATGGATACATTCACATAAGCTGTGCTCGATAATTGTCATAACTGATCACCTTTCTAGTAGTAATCTTATTAACTTTGGCTATCATAAATATGCATTTTTATTTTTAATTTTTTTTAATATCGTTAGCTATTGATATTTATTAATATAAATATAAATAATTATTCATAATTTCTTTCACTTTTTCTTCTAAATCCATCAAACCAATTTTATATTTCTCCAAGTATATATTAGTTGAGTTGAACTCACAATTTTTTTTTATCTTTCCTCAAATTTTACCATTTTTTTAGTTGAATATTTATTGAAAGTTCTTTGAAGTAATAGTGAAATTGTAATAATTATAAGTGTTAGGATACAGATCCATATAACACAAAACAAGAAATGGACATAAGTTTATACACATATAAGATATTTTTATTACTTAAATGTCTTTTAGAGTAATACGAAAAGTAAATTCGTTAAAATTTAATCGAAAGTAGACAATATCTTATAATTATAGAGATCTATGTGTGTTTATCCTCTTTATAATAAAATGAACGTGTCGATTTATATACGAATATTTTATCGAAAGTTATTTGAATTAACAGTGAAATTGTGATAATTATAAGATGAAATATGTTATACAAAATGTGAAAGAACGAGATAGAGCATACATATGCATCTGTAACTTTTATTACAAGTCAAACGAGAATATGTAATGAATAAGATATTTACGAGGGTTTTGTTCTATACTTATCCGTTGTTAATATTATTTGATAATTAAAGCAATTAACTAAATAAAAGCAAAATAAAGCTTTAGCTTGGTCACTTATATACGATGATGATAATATGGTTAGGCTGATTAAACAACAAATGGTATCACTTGACACCACAAACTACAAAAGAAGTTTTGCCACGTTACCTTGGATTACACACAACGCAATTGGATGGAAAGTCTAAAGCATGGCATTTACTATGTTAAATAATTTGAAAATTAGTAAGATATAATACGTACCACATATATTCTACGTATCTTGGAAGACTTTTACTTTTGTTCAGTTATTTTATCTTTTTAACTTCTATGGTCCCGTTATCATTAAATACAAAATCTTAGATCAAACAGTTAAAATGAAAAAGTTAACAGAAATCAATCAATTATCAGAATAATTCCTAGATACAGAGATGATTTTCATTTTCGAATATTAAAGTTTTTTTTTTAGTTTAACAATTTAATTATTAAATATAAGTAGAGTTGTTTTATTAGAAAGATGCAATAGTTTTGCTCTTACTTTTTGTTTTTTGGTGGGATTTTGGAATGATAAACTTATGCATTAACTTTTAGAATTTCAGTGGATTTTTTAGTTATTTAATTATTATAATTTTCACCTAAAATTGTCTTCAACTACTTGACATATATTATCAAATAATTTTGGATACAGGATAAGATACAAAGAGTGAAAAGTATTCGTTTTATTTTATTCAGGGTAGTTAGGGAGATACTATATTATATGTATATTTATTGAGTCTTATTCGAGATAAGATATTTCATATAATTTTTAATTTAAGAAAATAAATTTATAAGTTTTTTAATTTTGTCAATTCTATTCAATTAAATATTTTCCTCAAATTATTTTCAATAGTTTGATTATAGCATTATTGGAGGTAACTGAGTTTTGAAGAGAAAGAGTTTTTCCTCATTAATGAGGGAGGAATCTAGTCAATCTCATGCAAGTGGAATTCAAAGCTTGCTTTAGATGTAATCATTCCTAAGTTCGCTTTGCATTTCTAACGTTCTTGTTATGTTTTGTCTTTTAGCTTTAATTGATCTTATAGTTCGTCCGAATAACCAAAAGCTTACAAATCCTACACTTATGTATATATGTGGATACCATACTTCACACATCATATATTATTAAATAATCTCTTCATTAATTTCTTCATAAAGTACACTTATCCTTAATATATCTTACACGTATCAGGAACAATTAATTAGAAGAATACTCTGCTTTACTTAATGAAATTAATTGAAGTTTATAATGTAATGTCATACGAATCTTTATACCAAAAAAAATCCAGGAATTTTTCTTATACAGACAAAAAAATACACGTGCATATGTGCGTATCATATATTCAATTTTACTTTGCTTAGGTTCTACAATCGCGTATATTTGAAAAATACCAAAAACATACGTTTTGAATACATCGTACTTTATCAGTTGGAAAAAAACAGAATCCTATGATTTTTTCTGTCATTAAAGAAGTATCTGATAGAAAAACTGATGCGTATAATTTGAGTATATAACAGATGTTATGCAGTAGAGCTAAAAGTATGTATTGGTTTACTGTATCCTTTGGATTTTGCATGGAACAGGAAACGGATGAAGCACATCCACAAGGCTAATTATTGGTATCTCTACTACAACAGGGGCAGAAAACTTTCTGCAAGGGTGATTGTCTGGTCCGAACAAGATTTTTGTGTGGAAGAGAACATGAACACTTGTTTTGATTCCATTAATTTGACCACCTATTTTGTCCAAATCGAACTAATTCAATGAAAAACAGAAGGAGGGCTCTCTGACCATGACTCCTAAAGCATTATATATGCATGTTACAGAAATCTATGGATGAACCCAGAAAAGTCCCAAACAACTCACCGACCAGACAAGGTTTTTCTAAGCAATGACACGCTCATTTCCCACTACTTTCTGTTGATTTAGATCTAACATATTATGACACTTCAACCAGAAAATAAATAATGTACCTTCCACCTCATATATACAGGTACGCTTCTCATTCTGTCCCCCTCCTTTTCAGCTCAAAGTTTTTTGGAAGGTATATATCATTTCATAAATAATACCAATACACTCAAAGCAGTACTCATGTTAAATAATTTATCATTGTCTGACATATATACTCCATTTTTTCTGCATGTGATCACTTACAAATTAAGTATCTAATCCCTTTCTCAATAAAATATATTTAGTATGATTCTATGTGTATATTAGAGATCCAAGGTTGTTTGTCTCCGACACTGCCATGATTAAAAAAATGTACACACAAATATACGTTTGTTTAAAACATAATCTGTTATGATTAAAGTCCTCTAAATTTCACCTTATCTGAATTTTTGGGAATATGCAATGACTTGCCATAAAGACTCTAATATTTAACCAAGCAGTGGGATTTGTTTTGCTTTTGTCAGAAGAAAGTGGGTTAAATGGAAGTTGGCATGGGTTGGAAAGAGACAACCCAGACGAAAAGAAATATGCATCATTAAGAATATATAAATTAGGAAACCAAGCCAAACCAGAAAAAAAAACCCCAGGGTAATGGCAAATGCAATAGCAATACTACTAAGGCAAGCTAACTCAACCAAACACAAATCCTCTCATTTACCTTGTCTCTCTCTTCCTCCAAAATATTCAAACAAGAAAAGAAAGGAATTCCTCCCCCATATAATAATACCTCTATATCTCTTCCATAATCCTAGCCTCTCTTCCTTCCTCACAATGGCAACATTCATCCGAAATTTGGTCATCAGCTATGCCTTTCTTGCAGTTTTTCTCTCAGCAGGTACCCCGTTTGCTCTATTTTTCTATACATCTTTTTATTTTCGCATACCCTTTTGTGTATTTGTAATTATAATCGTTAGCTACTAATAACTTGTATAATATTGAGTAATAGTGCTGACATTTTTTGGTTGATTGTGCCATCTTAGGTATTGGAGTTTTTGTAGGTGTTGAGTCTTTTGGAATCAACTATGGTCAAGTGGCTAACAATTTGCCACCACCAGACAAAGTCCTTGAATTGTTGAGCACCCTTAATCTCACAAAAACAAGAATCTATGATACCAATCCTCAGATTTTGAGTTCTTTTGCCAACTCAAACATTGAAATAATTGTGACAGTGGAAAACGAAATACTAAGCCAGTTGGATGATCCTCAACAAGCAGCTCAATGGGTGAACAGCCACATCATACCGTACCTTCCAGAGACAAAGATCACAGGGGTTCAGGTTGGGAATGAGGTCTTCACTGATGATGACACCACTCTTATTCAGCACCTTGTGCCAGCAGTAGTGAACATTCACAATGCTCTATCTCAGTTAGGCTACTCAAACATCAAAGTTTCAACACCTAGTTCGTTGGCAGTGCTTGCTTCCTCGTACCCTCCTTCATCTGGTAGTTTCCAAAGTGAAATCTCTGGGATCATGTACCAGTTTTTGAACTTCTTGTCAACCTCTAAGTCCCCCTTCTGGATCAATGCCTACCCCTACTTTGCTTACAAGGATAGTCCAAATGGGATTTCTTTGAACTATGTGTTGTTCAATCCCAATGCAGGAATGGTTGACCCTTACACCAATCTCCACTATGATAACATGCTTTATGCTATGGTGGATGCTGTTTCGTTTGCCATCGCTAAAATGGGCTTCAAGGGGATAGAGGTTAGGGTCTCTGAGACTGGTTGGCCATCCAAGGGAGACGCTGACGAGGTTGGTGCCACGCCAATGAATGCTGCAACTTACAACAGGAATTTATTGAGAAGACAAATGGCTGGTGAAGGGACACCTTTGAATCCTAGAATGAGGTTGGACGTGTACTTGTTTGCGTTGTTCAATGAAGACTTGAAGCCTGGACCAACCTCAGAACGAAATTATGGTCTTTTTCGGCCCGATGAATCCATGACGTACAATGTTGGCTTGTCTGCTCTTGCAACCTCATCAGCATCAACTTCCTCCTCCTCTTCAGTTTCTCTTGCTTCCTCTGCCGCTAGGGTTAAGGTAAAACTAAAACCATGGATCATCAAGTTACCTAGCTTATGATACAATCTCATTCCAATCAATTATCTGTGTTGATAATTTTTGTTCTTTTTCTTTAACCATGAAACAGGTAGTAGCACCATGGAAATGCAAAAAGTTGGTGAACTGGATTCTTGTCTGTGTACTGATTTCAACCCTTTATGGGTGAAAAATATCCCTATACTGTGAAATTCATGTCAATATTACAGTTGGGATTTTACTTCCTTCAAGTGACCAAAGAGATCCACCCCTGAACAAAGGCATTATGGAATCTCAAGTTCGAAATTAAAGGTACTATTTTGAAGAAAATAGAGAACGACCAACACTCTGCAAACAATTGGTTAGCAAAACCAGTGATACAACACAGGAGGAAAGGAATTATGAAGGGTTGAAAATGGTGTATTTCTCAACGTCTTAATCAAGCGGCTATGCTTACGTCCACTTACACCACCATTAGTCAGTAGTCACATTCTAGCAACTAGCATGCATGTGGCGGTGACCAGAAACTGAACTTGTTTTAGGTAGACAATGGACAAAAGCCATCTCATTCTTTCGATGCACGATGATGTAGAAGAATAAATTATAGTTTCAGTTTATTTTCTTTGATTATCAAATACGAAATATATGTTGTATGTCGCTTATGTAAAGTTTATTTCCCTTTTGTTTGCTTACTGGATACGACTATATTCCTTAAAATCACAAACATCATAAATCTTCCTATTATATAAAATTTAAAACTATTCCAACGTCACCAAGTCCCAGAACATCATTCTTCTTTTATTCTGCCAAAGAATTTTATGTTTTTATAATCGTTTTTCAAATCATGTAAGATCAATCATTCATGAAGCAAGTTTTCAATGGTTCTGTAAAGAAAGAACTCTGTCATAGTTTTATTGTGCAAGTGAGAAGATAATCTATATAGTAAAATTTTTTAATGTAACTTTATAAAAAGCTAAATTTTATGTAAGTTTCCAACTTCATCTCCTTGTGAGCTTAGTATACAAGGCTACATAACCAAAAGTTAAAATTTCCTACTTTTTAAATTCATTAGTGAAAAACTAGAGGCTAGCCTTATTGGTTGCTAAGAAATGCTCTGCATTTGGACGTGGAATTCATTCAGGAGCCTTGAGTATTTATATTTATAGTATGTCATGATATTATATTTTATGGGTACATTTTTAAAAGCGGTACATTTTTTAAGATTAACATGTCGTAAGATTATGATTCCTTCTCACTTTTGCCACTTTTGCAATCTTGAGAACGCTCTGTCATAAAGTTTAATAACAAAATNTGTTGGTAAACTTATTATAATACAGAAAGATAAGGCTTTGTTTGTTTCTATTATCCTCCAGAGGACAGTGGGGNGGTCCTTCTTTATTCTCTCTGCCAAATAAGCCTCATCATAGGGTCATTCCCAAAGGTGCCTTTAAAAATAGTTTCTTTTTTGTTTAATTAATTTTCTTCTCTCTTTGGACCTTCTATTTTCCTTGTCTTAAAGAGGGATAATCAAACCTCAGNCATATGAAAAAGTGATGCTCTTCGACATAAGCTAACGTGNTACACATGAAACCCTCAAATGATGAANGCTGACCATTAAGTATTTCTTCTTTTGGGGGCATTAAAAAGGACAATTTTCAAAGAATCCACCAAGAATATTTGTGTTCTAGTATTATGGAGTTGAACATTCTTATTTGAAATTGTATCACGAAGACATGTGATGTGGCAACAGTTTGGGCTTGCGGTGAAATGATTAAAGTATAATAAGACGTATCCCAAAACAGGGGTCCCATGGAATTTAACTTCTGCATGTGAAGTGCTCGTCTATTATGGACCTGAAAAAAATNTGATCTTTCTATTNTATATATATACGCTATTTCAGAGTCTCTTTCTTTTGCCAGGTTGCTAACCCACCCACTCATACCTCAATAATACTCAATAATGATCAAATGATTTTGTCTATTTTCTGTGTTTCGGATATGTTTTTCTTTATTTCTGATATCTTCAACTGTAGTTTTACACANCGCTAGATTAATCTATCACCTTTTCAGGGGGCAATGGTGATAAATGTCATATTCATCTAAAAACTTGAAATGTGTAGTAGCTTTCAACATTGACTCAAAAGAAGATGGATAATGTGCAAACCTTTTCCATTTTCCAACCTTGTAAAAATTTGCAAATAACCATGTTTTCAGCATCTCAAACACCTTTAATATATACTTCAAGTGTTTCCATTACCCACAGAAAATAGCTTCTCACTGGAAAACTATCATGCATGTTTTTTTTTTCCTCCTTTTATATTACTTTAATTACTTTATTTTTATCCATGGATACTGTATCAAAATTGAATTTAGTCTAATCTGATTGATCTTTTTGCAAAGACAGGTCATATCGACCTGGCACGACCAGTTTTTGACAGTGTTACAGGAAAAAGATGTCTTGTGGAAATTTTGCAAAGAACATAATACTTGCTGAAGCAGGCAATTCTCACAGCAAGCAGTCATTTCCTTCAATCTGCAAGATTATCTACCTATGAACATTCCTAACACATTAAATTAAGAAATAGATATTTTCTTTTAGAAAGGTTGAATCACATAAAAAAGACGAAGTTCATGCAATGTAAAAATACCTCTGCAAAAGGCAAAATATCGAGAAACATAACATGAAGACAAAAATGATGCAAAACTCATAATGTTCAATAGGTTGCTTCCTCCTGCACCTCCATAATTTCATCTTGCACCATATTCATTTAAAAATTCTAATTTCATGGATTGGAGGAAGAAGTGCCCGAATCAACAATAAGTCATTGGGCTGATGGGCTAGGTCATTGTTGGTCTCATCATCATGCAGCCCAGACTAAAGTAGGTGGTACTAGCAAATGACCCAAATTCACTTAAATATCACACTCAAAGCTTGGATAGACTAATCCAAATTAAGGAAAGTAAATAAAATTAACACAAGTGCATGAAATGAAAAAATACGTAATTTACAGTCTTTTTATTTGTTTGTTTTATCTTTAATGTGCAACAAAGAAATGTGAAAGAATTTTTGATATGGTGTAAGATTGTGTGTCAGTGACTGAAGATAATGCAATGAACCTGATATGATGAAATGATGCATGAGAAAAGTAGCAGAAGAATTTGAAAGTGTTTAGGGTTTGGATCATATGTACGAGTTGGTACTGTTTTGGATAAAATTGCAGAGAGTGTTGAGTCTGCAAGAAGTCTTGGTGGCATGATTTGGTCGGTCTGAATTGGATGGCCTATCGAAAGCAAGTGTTTAATTAGCAATATTGAATGAAACATGGTAAAGATTTTGTCCTTGAAAATAACAAACCGACCATTTCTTAAAGATTACGATTCAAAGCTCCCTTTGCCGAAAGACTTTTCGAGTGTTCTTATTGGCTTTGGCTGATCTCTTCAAATAAAATTTGTTCTGCTATTCTTCTTCTTCATCGTCGATTCAGCTTTTTTTTTATTCAGAGTGGTTCACAAGAATCTGTGTGCTACAATCATCATCCAATGTATTATATTCTATCTTAGCTAAAAGTCGATCAAATTTCTGCCCACGACCATATATCTATTCTAAATTACTCCTCAAACTATGATGCTTAACAATTCTATAATTATAAAGTATTTAATTACTAAAAGATAGTAAATTAGCATTTCCAGTCGCATTTTTTTAATTTTAAAAACTAATAAAATCACTTTTCTGTATTAAAATGTGTTGGAAAATCTTTCTAGTGGAATAAAGTGGAAAAATTAATCTATGATTGTTTTTATAAAATATTTAATATAATCTCTAATATAAAATATTAAAACTTAACATTTACGACCGTTTTTTATGTATTATTGTTATTTTTTATTTAGAACTAATACAAAATTTTCAATTCACAGTACGATTTTTAATATCATTTACACACACTAACTAAAATTATTTTCAATCAATTAAAAGTACTTTAATTTTTAAAAGAAAATCCTACGCATTTCTTAATAACAAATTTCTCAATACTAGTTAAAATCAAAGCTTGTAAATTTTTTTACAATACATTAAAGTACAAGATTAGGATACTAGTACTATTCAAACCACGTCAACTCAATTGCTCAGTTTTCATTGAAAGTAATGTATACATCATTCATCTCATACAACTATTAATAACCATGAAACTCGTACCTATAATTAAATCAAAAAGTCAATGTTTTGGTTTAGGAAATTGAGATTTAATCTTCTTACAAAGTTTTAAACTATTTTGATGTTAAAATAATGTTTATCAATGTTTTAATAATAAATATCAGTCAAAATAATAATCTATTCTAATATTAAACGGTATTTATAAATTTTAAAATAAATTTATGATTAATATTAACCTGACTTAGACATTAAAAGTGTTATTTACATAAAACACTCTGATATTATTATTTGTTTAATTATAATCTTGAGAATAATAATCTGATTTAAAATTAATATAATTATTCTTAATATTAATTTTACTGATAATCTAACATCCATTCAACGTTTTATATAAAATCAAAACGGTTGTTGTTTGCAGTGTGATCATACTTTACAAAATAAAATAAACAAAATGTCTTATCTATGAGGAGAAAAAAACTCCTTTACTATGGTTCTTCTCTAAACTATTTAATCTTATCACAAATTTCCTAATTCTTTTGGTGATTGTTAAAACTTATTAAATCTCGTTATTTGTGGCGCACAATCTTGTATTCTTTCATTTAACTAAAATTTTTGTAGATGAATATTTCTATTTTCCAATTTCACAAGTTTTAGGATCCATGGGTAATAATTAAAAATATTAATTTCATTAAGGATCAGAATCATCCCCATCAAAGACTGAATAATTGAAAACATTAAACTCTACTGACAGAATCATTAGTACTAAATTCTGATAAGGACTACAACAGAAATATAGGCAATATATATAAAAAATAAAAATAAAAAAAGTCAATTTGATTTTCCTCTTGCCTCTTTTTTTTTTTTAAAAAAAAGAAAACATTCGTCATATTTGAATTAAATCATGTTATTACGAGTTGTACAAAGTTTAAATTATTTAGGATATTTATATTTATTTAGGACGAAAACTTTAGAAAATTAGTTAAATTAATTAGCTTTAGAATGTGGATCCCACTTTCTTGATTGCTAGATATTCTACACTGAGGAGTACCATGGGAGGGGACCCTCGGCAAAGGAAGGTTGTCAGAATATAAATAGAAAAGTTGGTAGTATTCATTTTATGTTCTTTCATTTTCAAAACAGATAAGACACACAAAATACAACTTACAATTGATTGTGTCATGTACATCGTTTCCTTCTCTCTTTATATCTATGACTTATAAATATGATTTTCAAAACCAATTATTTTCACCTATGATGACTTAGTAAGTAAATCCGATTTGATTCATCATATCTATTATGAATCGACAGATTAAAGGGATTGATTGATTCATTTATTTGAAAAAAAAAAAAAAACTATACTTGATTTTTTTTTTCAATCTAATCTAAAATTTTTATGTTTGCTTCTTTTCTCTAGACAAATAAGTCGGTTATTTAAAAAACTAAGTCATAATTTTAAATTAGGATTTCTCTCCTCCAAAATTAAAAAAAAAAATATGGACTGAATGGTTAAATTAATAATGAAGTGGTTCTTTTTATGTTTTAATGTATGTTGATGGCTATATGTTTAACACACTAAAAAATTCGGACGTAATTATTAGTATTTATTATATAATTGGAAAAGGATATGTATGAAGGAAAGAGTAACGATGAAAAACATGATAATGTTTTGAGTTCTGGGAAAATTCGATTAATACACTTAACGTTTACATAGTTTTAATCGAATCGCATTACGACGAAAATTTCAGAAAGGAAAAAGAAAACGAAACCGACCTATGAATACATAAAGATGAACAAGAATATTCTGTGTTACAACACAATTCAACTTTCTGATAGATCCTTTGTGCATTAATTGTAGAAATAAAGTAAGTTATTATTTTAAATAATCATATAGTTGACCTTCCCCAACTATATAATTAAAAATAGTTTAAATGAGCTCATTCACCATATATCTACCATTCTATATTTTATAAGAATCCCATATTATTACGTGAATTTTATCGTAAATAAACCCTAATATAATCATACATGTTAGTCTAGAAGTACGCATTGTAAATTTTCTCATGCTAACTCATAGATTGATATATAGTTCTTCGTAAGAAGAAAATGATTACAAATGGCAGGTAAATTATAAACCGTGGGAAATGGTGAGGAATTTATGTGACGCTTTCACGATATTCGTTTCTCAATGTATTTTTTAAGTTTGTGAAAGAATATTAAACACTTTGTTGATGGAATATTCTTCTCTCCCACGAAGAATATTATACTTTTGAAATTTAAATAAGGGTTTGTTTTTTTCTGTCGATCAATTTGCTTAAAAGCAGTGGCACATGCATGAACCCTTAGTTTCTTTTATTAAGATGTTAGACACTAATATTCGTGTTCATCAAGAGCTACAACATAATTGCTGTGGGGACATTAACTTATGCTAACTTTACATACAAGCTTTTATGAATATATGCCACCCAAACGAATACACGGTATTTATATATATATATATATATATATATATATATATATATATATATATATATATATATATATATATATATATATATATATCATATAATGTTCAAAGATATTGACCATGTATCCAATTAATCATGGTAATCTAGGGTGGTCTAGGTTGGTTTACAAATTATATTAAACACGATTTTTTAATCACTTGTCATTACCATTTTTTTTAAGTTGGTGATATCAATAAATAAAAACTAAACTATTTTTTTTTTTATGTAAATAGATGTCGAGCTTGCAAGATTATGAATCTTCGAAGGTGGAGAAAACAATACTAGTGCCGTTTTGCTAATCAAATAATTTGTTTTTAAGTTGTTGATAAGGTTTGAATTTGTAAAGGAATTATCCAACGATCAAATGAGGAAAAAAATTGATAATTTTGTATAAGATAGTATAGTAAACAATAAAACGAATTGAACAAATAGATATATTGGATTTACAAATTTCTTAAATCCTTGGAAAAGAACTAAGAATATAGAATATTTGTAAAATCTAATCACTTTATACCAAAATTGTTCGTATACCGAAGAAAATAGAATATACTTAGTTACATATTTAACTCCAAAAGATTGAATATGTGCAAATGAATTAATTAATTATATATATACGTATTTATATTAAAAACGAATATTTGGACTTAGTAAACCAAACTATCAAGAAAGGTTAGTTTAAAAATTTTAGATTGCTTTGGAGGATATATGAATACTTTTCACACTCACTAATTGAAACTATTGTCGGTTTAAAAAAGTTGAATTTCAATATTAATTCTAATTCCAATAAATTTTTATTATTTCTCACTAAGTAAAATTAGGAAATTATGTTGAGATCGATGGATTATAACTACAACAAAAAAAACCCAAAAGGTTTTCTTTTAAATATTCTGTTGAAAAAAAAAAAACAACTCCGCACAAAATCACAAAGAATTTGACAAAATCAATTCACCCCGAAAACTATTTTAACAACCCCTAAATAAACAATTAATATGAAAATATTATCACAGTTATATGTAGGTATGAACTTAAGTTATCTAAGCAATGAGTCAGTTACTTTTTTTACTTTTTGTAATAAACTTGTGACAATAACCATTAGTTTGAACAATAACTTTGAATAAATTTCAGAGGACATGTGCAACAATTTGGGAATATGAATTATCACTCCTTGGTCTTGACTTCATATTTTTTTTTAAATATGCCTCGGCTTAAATTAAAAAAAAAAAAAGTACATGTTTGACAAACTTAAATATAAATAAGTTTTAACTACCTCAATCGTATTTAATATTACTATTTAAAAAGGTAGTTTTTAAATCTAAATTTCATCGTCGATAAGTATATTTAAGGATATTTTGAAGAAAATATCTTTCAATAAATAAAATAAATATGTAACTGCTATTCCTAATCCTCTCTCTAGGGAAATGATATTATTATATATGCAATTCTTGAAACCACTAGCTTCCATTTAAGGTGACAAAATCTCCTGAAGTCTTTTCCAGTAAAAAACTATAATGACACTAGTGGAAATAAATGAAGTAACACGATAATTATAATGATAGTGTTTTTTTTATATATATTTTAGTTCACCGGGGAACCATGGACCTTAAAGAAGAATTGCGATGAATGTTGATTCGACATGAAACAAATTAAAACATAATGTATTTTCTTATAAGCATCTATACTTTTGCCTATGTTTCTAAAACTATTTAGGTTATGGAAATCACAGACATTTTAATCTCTGATTATGAAGATAATTAATCCACTGAAAAGAGCTTCGAACAGTCCTTACACATGTATTACTCACTGATTTCTCAAGTTAGTTTTGTGATGCTAGGTTTCATTTCTCTATTCTTCTCCTGCAATCAAAGAATCTTTTGTCTAAACTAATAGAATATGGGAACACCTAGTTCATGCATAGGAGCTTTTTCATCACGCAAGGTAGGTGTGAACTGCATTGAGAGACACACTTGGATCTGGTGCTTGGTAAGTGGTCTTAGGGAAACTCCGACGAGGTGCAGGGAGGTTCGTTGGTGGAAAAATCACTAATAAAAAATAGGGCCTATACACAACACATTATGCTTCGGTTCATCAGAAACTACGGCATAATAGTGCGCGGTAACAGTTTTGTAAATAAATCAAAACTTGATCAAATAAAAACTAAGTTTTTTTTCCTTAACTAATAGTGTAAATGTCAACCAAGGTCACTCTAAGAAACACAATGTCACTCTAAGAAACACAATGCTAATAAACCTGTTAATTGAGTTCAAAAGGAGAACAATAAGTTTGGAAACTTGTAAAATGAAAATTCAAAAATAAGCAAATGACAACCTAAAAGAAAGATAAAACAATGAACATGGGCATGTTTAGAACTAGAAAAGTAAAATGCATAACTTGAAATATAAAATGCATGAAAGATTGAACTAAAAAGCAAATATTCATGTACGTATCGGTATATATATATATATATACATATATATATATATATATATATATATATATATATATATATATGAGTTAATAATCGTATAATTATTTAGTATTATGTAAGTCTCTTAAAAAATAATATTTGATCTTATCATTTTAAAAAGTGATATCTTTATTAGTTTTAGAATTAATAAAGAAAACATTTTTTAATTAATATAAAAAGTTTTTTATACATTAGTGTAAAATTATTGTCTTTATATTAAATGCTGTCAAAATAAAAGTAAAAGATAAATTAAAAGAAAATCAAGACAACTTAGATATAAAATAATAAAATTTACATCAAATTCTTAAAATAAGTTATGATAAATTATTTGATATAATTAAAAAATGTAACTTAACACATTATTAGTAAGAAACTTTAAACATACTTATTTTAAAAAATCTGTTAGTAAAATGAACATTATCTTTGTTTATATATTTTTAATTAATTTTATATTTAATTATTTAAAATCTTCTATACTTATACAATTTTGCATATACGTAATGTTAAAAAACTTATATTTAAAAAAACTGTATTTTACATTAATTAAAACGTTTATCTTTTTATATTTGTGATCTATAGTGGGCCAAGTGTTTTTCTATTGGAAGTTTTTAAATATTAAACATAACATGATGGATGAAAAAGTATGTATTATATCATTTCATTCTTCTTTCAAAGATAAAATTACGATGTTTTAAAATGAATAATATTTAGGATATATAATAATTGATTCTAATGATTGATGTTAGTTGACAAATTTTTGAAATAGAAACATTATCTCATTTAAATTAATAGATTAATTTTTTTTGGTGGGTCACAGTGTATTTATTCTCGGATGCATGTGTTTGTTGAAAAGTTCTACTAGGTTTGTGTGAAAAGTGAAAACATGCGCTCGTTTTCATATTCTATTTAGAAAGAAGCAAATAAATCAAGAAACGCTGCTCCAGTTGAAGGCAACCTTGGAAATTAATAACAAAAAGTAAAACGAAACTTTAATAAGATACCATTCTTGCACTACGCGCTATCCACCATTTTCCCCACATAATCTATAGATAGATATGTTGTGTCATCTGTCTACTAAAACCTCCATTTCAAATTTAATTACGATACACCTTTTCTTCCCAGATATTTTTCAATAAATAATAAAAAATATTAATACATTTTTTAAAACATTTTATAAAAAATCATAAACTTCTAATTTAGTTATAAAAAACATATATTTTACTCATTTGAACAACATAGTTTTAAAAAATATAAGAAATATTTTAAAAATAAATGCAGAAAGATACTACTTTTTTCAAAAACAATTATTACTTATTATTTACGAAACCAAAATTCATAAAAAAATAATCTGTAAGTATATATGCAATCACTACTGATATCGTCAGCAATAAATACCTTAAATACAATTGTATTAATTTCCAGCTTAAAAAAAAACTCTTCTCAGACTCATTATAATTAATATATTATTCATCAATTTTGACTATAATTTTATTATTAATCAAAAATATTGATGACTAATGTTAGTGACTAATGTAATTGATAATTAATTATAAATTTTTATTCATGATTATTTTAAAAATTAATAATTTTGATTCATAAAATACTATATAAATTAGTTACTATAGTAATTATTATTTTTCTCCAAAAAAATAGTTATTTAAGAGTGTTTAAAGATCTTCTTGATAACATTTTATTAGAAAAAAATAAAAATACGGTAGGTGTTATTTATGAATACTATATATTTATTATTTAGGAGAAATGGTGTCACTTTTTAACATAACTTCCACACTATAGGTGTCCTTAATATCACCCCCATACAAGACTAAAATTGATTACGTCAAATAGGCACATACAAAAAAATTTTCTTTTCTTTTTTCAAGTTTTGAATTGCAAATGAGTTTTCTGATAATTGTTAATTTTTTTTTTCAAAAATTTTCTAAGAACTACTAAATTATCAGAAATTTCAAAAACTAATATTTTTGTAACAAACTGTTAAAAAAAATATTATTAAGATAGGTTTTAACCAGGATTCTAATACCATATTAGAAAGTGGATTTTTGAACCTAACTTAACTACACAAAATCAGTTTGTACGGTGGAATTTATACCTCGCTTGTATATTATAATTTGGTTTTATGATCGATATGAGACTTCTAATAATATCAATCACAAATTAAGTATTTAGATATTTGATTGTAATTGGATATAAAGCTGGATTTTCTTAAAAATTGAGATTCTATGGACAATCAAAAAATTGACTTTGGAATATAATGAACTTAACTTTATTTATATTTTTACTGTATTTGAAAAGAAGAAGTGAAAAGTTAAAGAAGAGAAGCATAACAAAGGATAAACAAAAGACTAGAGAAATGTTTTCAATGGAAAAAAGTGTCAAGGACGTTGCACGGTATAAGTGTCTTCGTCTTCAAATTTATGTTCATTTAACAAAAAGTGGAAAATTTTCTAGCAACTTTTCTAAGACCTAATTTTAGTGAAAAATTTGAAATTCAAATGAAGAATAATATTACGAGTTAAATTTAAAGGTTACAATAGAAATACTTTTAAGTCAATTACCTAAATGTTTAATATTTTTTAATTAAATATTTGTAGTTAATTAAAGTGACGTGATTATTATTATTTTATGATATCAAAAAATAAAATAGAACCTAATTAAGTTTAAAATTCTTTAATAGATGTGAGTATTTTGAATTGAAATTTATGAAAGTTAAAATTTCTTTATATATATTTGAACTCGAATGATAAAATAACTAGGTTCAATAACACTAATTATCTTTATAAAAGAAATGCATCGTTTTATTTTATAAATTAAATATTAAAATGAAAATCAAATTAATAAAAAAAATTAAAGTATCACATCTTCCAAATTTGATTAAGATACTTGTACATAACTTTGTTGAATATGTGTAGGATGGTCCCATTCCATGTCAATAATCATGTGTATTTTAAAGACTTTCAAAATGAGTAGTCTTTTAATCTAAATTTGACTTAAACATTTATGTTCTTGAAATTGTTAAATCATATCTTATATCTTATTTACTTACGTTTGAGTATACGTTGTGTAATATACATGATGGCGGATTAAATGTTTAACAAAAGTGAGATTTGAAACGGAAAGTATTTGGTGAAATAAGATTTAATGTATACATTTTGATTGGACTACTTTATATAATTTATATTCTATACTTTTGAAGCCTTGTGTAGGATAATTATTATTATTTTTAAATAACCTGTTCGGATATTTTATATTTATTTTGATACATGTGCCCTTATGATATATGTTTATATTTTTAGTTCTGATTTATTTTTAAGGTAACTTTTTATGTATATATATCATTTTAATCATATGACAGCAATATAGTATTTTTATTTCACATATATAGATTATTATCATTTAAACAATTTTATTTTTAAATTTTAACTGTTTTCTTTACAGGTGAATATAATGGAATGTATCTAAAGATATTTTAATATTTAAGTTATTTGATGTTTGATGTTTAAATCAGTTAAAGTTTGATAATTAAATTTGCGGTAAAGCAACTAATATGATAATAAATGTATTGTAAAAATTTTAACAATCATATTTTATATATATATATATATATATATATATATATATATATATATATATATATATATATTATTTTTACATGAAAACGACGAAGCTTGTTTCGAAAATAATTTCGTTGGTGCAATTCTTATATTTTCTTCAGCATTGGCATGTGCATGTGTTTGCAAAAGGAGTTTCATGACTTTAAGAAAATAAAAATATATTAAAGTTGAATTTGTTTTAATTTTCAAATAATTATGGTGTATTAAATTCTAAACTTTTTTATAAATTATTTGAATTACTATTAAATACAAACTTCATGTTGATCTTTAATCATGTTTAATAATTTAAAATGTAAGTTTTTGGTTTCTTATATTATTGGTTAACATTATTTTGTCGAAAAAAAACTTTCAATTGGTATTAATTATAATTATTTTATAGTTAATATTAGTTTTTCAGTCGCCACAATTAGTTTCTTTTTATATTAATTTAAAAGGTTTCATCATCAACAATATAAATCAAAAAATTCTAAATTAACGTGGTTAAGTGTTTGACATTAACAATAAAACACTTTTGTTATAGAATAAGAAAATTATAAGCAATGTCAATTAAAATAAGGCATTGGTAACATTTGTGATGTTAAAAAGAGAGATAATCACACCACACTGCAACATGAAAAATCAAAACAATAATATTTTAATGTAATCCAAGTTAAAAAAGAGAATGAAGAGAGATTGTATTAATGTGAGAAAAGAAAATATTGGATGAATATTCTTTTTTTTATTAAAAAACACAATACTAAGAATTCAATGCAACTGTTGAGATTTTGGTAAGTATGTCAAATTGCTCAAGTAGTAAAATCGATAAGATTGGATATCGTTTTCCAAGAGACTCTGTCACTACTTTACTATCGTATAATTACTAACTAATTTAAGCTAAAGAATGATTCCATTTTAGTGTGAAATTGTGCAATGTAAGTAAAAGTAATGCATAAGTAAAGATTTGAACTACTTGTGGCCAAAACACTTGAAAATGAAATGATTGATGAATATGTGGAATGAATATGTTGGAGAATGATTTCAACTAATACAATCCTATGCAAATGCACTCAACCACTCTTCTTCATTAACTTGCTCTTGTCAACTAGCTAAGTTACTTAAACTCAATTCCTTGGTGAGAAAGCCTAGGTTCACTTGTAAAATCTCAATCCCTTGGCAACCCAACAAGTTCACCCGCATTAAGAAAAGAAGTTTAAGACAACCAAAGGTCNTANNTNTATCCCTAGACACTATTTCCTTTAGGTGTTTATGTTCATTTCAAGGTTCACAAAATATTTCTCAATATTAAGCAAACCTAACATCATGCCATGGTTGATCAAGTCACAACAAGCATTAAGCAAAGAAATAAACACTAACAAGTAATGAAAGAAGCATAAATTCATTTAGAACAAGTGCATTTACAAATGGTTTGTATAGTTTACATCATTCCCTAAAATAAAAGAACTTAGCTCTCCATAGTCATGGAGAGCTTGAGCTTACAATAGAAGAAAATGGGGTACAAGGAGACCCGAGGAAGAAGAAGGGTGAGTTCCCACAGCCCAAAACTTGCTCCAAGAGGTCTAAAATGATGTTTCAGAGCTTCAACCGCCAAGGAGATTGCAACCCTCGAAAACTGTGTGCCTTTTATAGGTCTAGGGTGCCAACTCAGCAAAAAGTCGCGCCTAGCGCTCTTTTCTGGGGTGCCCGGGCACCACAAATTAAGCTCCAACAGCGAATCCAGGGGCGCCCAGCGCCCTTTAGGGGGCGCCCAGGCGCCATCAATTAGGGAAAACAGCGAATCGAAGGGCATTGGGCGCCCTTCAGGGGTGCCTGGGCGCCACTTGTGCAGGTAAACATCTTCAAAACTTCATCTTCTAAGCTCTTCCTTGGTTCTCCACTCTTGATAGCTTGAATGTCCTTTCAAAGCACACAAAGTTCCTACAAAATTTGAGGAATTAGTGATGAAAACTAATGTGTATAACCTACGCTGAATTTATTCACAAAGTTAGATTAAAAAGAAGATTAAGTGTGTTTAAAGTTTCAGGAGTGTTGATTTGGCAAGAAAATTACACCATAGATAATGGTAAGAATTACCGTTATCAGCAACCCATGTAAGAAATAACATCTCTTTTAACTAAAAATCCTATAAAACATAGATTTATGGATTTTTTTTTTTACTTTATAAAATGTTTAACTTTTTTATTTATATTCAATATAGGACTTACACTTATATTTATATTTTCAATAACCTCTTCTTAATTTTTTTCCGCATTGATTCATCTCCTTTGAATCGAAGTTTTTCCATCCACTATACTACTATAATTATAATGTTCTTGTATCGTTATTTTTATCAAAACATTTGGTCACATTAATCTAAAATTCTTATTAAAAAAACTTTCAATGTAAAGAAACTGTTTATACATATTGTTTCCAAGAATAAATGATCGAGTCTAATATTACCGATAGTATTTAATGATTTATTGAAAAGACTACCAATAAAATAAAACATGAGTTCAACCTAGGTAAGATATTAACACTATATATATATATATATATATATATATATATATATATATATATATATATATATATATATATATAAAATTATAATCCTTTAAAGCATTTCATTCCATGATTGTTTATTTCCATGTTATTTAATACATTTATGTTAAAACCTATTAATTTATACACATATTATTCAAACTAAGGATGACAGCAGGTTGAGTCGGACACGGATAGTACCTACCTGTAACCTGATCGGATAAAAAAAATCTACCCACTACTTGCAAGGATATTTTTTTAAAAAATATCCGCAGATATTTTAAAACTCGTGGATATCCACAAATATTTAAAAAATATATTTCTATAAATTATTAAAATAAAATTTAAATAGAATTAAAAAATATATAAAATATATTAATAATTAAATTAAAATTTAATTTTTGTTTCGGTTGAATTGGTCTTTTCATCTTCAATCAAATATGTTTCATAAGGAGATCTATATTTTATTAGGATAGAAGAGGATAGTTGTATCTAGACATCAACTCTACATTTATAAGGCAAGCCCATTGATTAACCATTAGTGCAATATATTTTTTGGCAATCAAACTCAATAATCAATAATCAATACAATATGTTTTGTAGACAGTAAGACAATCTTACTTATCAATACCTGTTAATTATCCATAAATGACGATTAATTACGATCGATATACTTTATATAGTACAATTTTAATTAAATTTAACCTTGTAAAATATAAATTAATGTTAATTTTAATTAAATTTAACTTAATAAAGAAAAAATTAAATTTTTATTTTTATTTTTTGTGGATAGCGGATATGCACAGTTACGAATAGTATAATACCCACACCCAACCTGTTTATAAGCGGGTATTAGAATATCCGCTATTCGCGAGTTTTGGATAATAAACTTTCGCGGGTATCAATTATCCATGACGGATTTTATCCGCGGATATCCGCGAGCGCAAATTTTTTTTATCATTCCTAATTCAAATTATCTTCATAAAAAATGAAATTTAAATGAGAAATTAATGTATTATCTTCGCTCCATAAAACAAATTTAACTGAAATTTAAGAGGTGATTTATATTTAAAATTATGCTTGCAACAAAATTTGGACATCAACTAGTTTCAAAATAAATCAAAAACTAATTTCTACAAAAGCTAAATAAATTAATTTTATAAAATTAAGTTAAGTTTAAAATGAAATAAATTTTATAAAATTAAGTTAGATTTAAAATTCACTAATAAATAAATGAAATGCTTAAATCAAAGTCTTTGCCGAGAAGAGAAATTATGAGGAGGAAACACTAGTCACTGAAATCTGATCCAACTTCCCCTATGTTCATCAACCACGGAACTGCTTTCATTGAAAGCTTAAACTGAAATCCATTTTGATTTTTTTGCCACAGAAAATTATGCGTGCCTTGTTGAAATCCAACCATGTGTGTTGTTTTGCTTCATATACCCTCACAGGTTGTCCTTTTTTAATTATGTCAGATGGTTTTGTGAATTTAAAGTGCGAAGCACAAATGTAAAGATAGTGGCCGAAAGAAAGCCAGCAAGGTGCACCTATCTATGCCTATTCACTACACGGTTCAGTGTTTGGTCGATCTTACTCTTTACGAGGTACCCTTCCAAGACCTCAGTAAAGGTGGAAAACCCAAAGTACGAGAATGTGGACATGATGATGCCTCCTTCAACCTCTCTCTCTCTCTCTATATATATATATATATATTATTAAAATTATATAATTTAATTAATATGTTATTTTTAAATCCGGAAAAATAAAAAGATGGATGATTATCCATGTTTATCCTGATTTCTCGTAGAGTGCACCGGAAAAGGAATAGAAAAAGATGTAACTAGAGTTGCGTTCCATTAACAATAGAGGGAAGGGAAGTAGTAGTGACCGACTGTTACATTTAGATGAAACAAGAAAAAGAAAATGATAAACATCTTAACCTATTCATTTTCTATATATGTCAAGTGGAGTCAAGTGTTTGAAACCTAGACAGACACACAACAAAAGGAAAAAAAAAGTGGGGTAATAACACGTGCGAAAAATGAGTAGAGAATTTGAAGGATGTGTTTGCTTAATCAGCAGCAGATTTCTCGAAAGGGGCAAGCCTATTATCAGCTAGCCTTGAAGTGTACGCAGCCTTCTTGTATTCCCACCATGTGAACTCTTTGTACAAACTTTCCTCTCCTTTTACCATCACTGAAGGTAAAGGTGCTATCTTTTCACTCAAAGCTGGTCCTCCAAAGTAGATCATTGACAACCTTGACTTCGTTGTGTCAGCCAAAACTCTATGCTTTACACTTTTAAACCTCCCATTAGTCATTACCTGTATCAATTTGGTTTCACAACATTTGGTCACAGACACAGATACCCACAAAAATAAATAAATAAATCAGCTTATGAATATGCTTGTCGGAATGTCTTTTCTAGTTTTCTTTACCAAGGATAAGTGACCCTTTTCGCGACACGTCATTCAGATATTCAAACAGTTCAAGTAAACAAAAAAAAAAAAAGGAAACTAAGCATGAAATAACACGCTTCAGATGATATTTTCATCCTTCGTCAGAATTAAAACATTAAAATTCATCCGATCTTATCCAAACTTGAATTCAAGTAAAAAATTGTTTACGATGATAAATGAAGTTATGGAATGCTAAAGAAGTAGATGAAAACGTTTGGGGGAGAGGCATTAATGGTACCTGTAGAGCATCACCAACATTGATGAAAAAGGAAGTCTGATCAGGTGGGACTGAAACCCAAGTGCCATCTGCGAGACAGATTTGCAAGCCTGATGTGCTATTAGATCTTAAGACAGAAATTATCTGTGGGTCTGTGTGCTCCCCAAACCCAACCAAATTCTGGTTCAGTGTTGGCACCTCAGAGCACGGCGGGTAGTGGTTCATCCTGAAACACGAATCACTTTTTTCATCCTTCAGCAACCTGCTTAAGGTATTCCTCTGCCCTATCCCCAACCCCTCTGCCATCAATTCCAACACCGCATAACACATCTTCTTTACTGCTGTAATGTAGTTCTCCACCACCGCCCTGAAAAGTACCACAAACACATCACTACAAAATGTCACTTCTTTCTTCAAATTTTAGATTTGGGCCTATTTCTGCCCAGAAGTTAACTCCTGCTACAAATGTTGAAAAACACAAAAAGATTCGCACTTTTAAAAACACCAAAGCAAAAAAAAAAAAAAAAAGTACAGTTATCTGTTTTTACAAATAAGGTTAGTTTGCAAGCTTTTAAATACAAACCAAAGACACCATTTGAAATGTTCAAATTTGCAGACATATGTCAGTGATCTGATAAAAATCCGACAGACCAAACAGCTGAAACATGTTTTGATTCTGTTTTAAAATGTTGGGTTTAGACTTAATTGATTATATCAGTTATGAACGTGTGAGTAGGATGTTTTTAGGAGAGAAGAAAAACAGGGGACTCTGTTTTACCTGAAACGATGAGGATTTTCACGGAAAATGGAGAGTGATTTGGGTGAGATGACCTCAGGGTTGGTGTTGAGGAGGAGGTATTCGACCCAACCGACATCGCCGTTTGGGCCAATCCTCTTGCTACCGTAGCCGAAAGGGTCGGGGGGACCAGCCCTGTCTTTCTCTGACTGAGATTTTTTGAAGAAGCTGAGGGCTTCGTTTTCTAAATTGGCCACTAACTCCAATGGAACACCGTGGTTGACGAGCTTGAAGAAGCCGTAGTCCCTACAGGCCTCCACTATGAGGTTCTTGGCATCGGGGTGCGTGAAGTCGACCACAGGAATCCCCGTGAACAAGGGCGTGGACTTGCATGGTTTCAGAAGGAGAAACTGGTTCAATGCTGGCTGAGACAGAACAACCATGGTTCTTGTTCGCTTGTTCGTATTACTATGAAAAAGAGAAGAAGCAGAACAGGGTGAGGTTTTAGATGGGGAAAAGACTGAGAAGAGTGATGAATGCTAATGATGCATGAATGAGAAATAGGCCTTACGAACTATATATATAGAAGTAATCTGACTCTCACGCTCTCCTTCTCATTAGCATTTATAATTTCCATCCTTTCAAGAAATCTTTATAATAATAAAATATTCAGTTAAACTACTAAATGAAAATAATCCTACATGGTAATATAGATTTTGAAAAATGTCAACCTATCACTACTCTATAAAAAAATAGTATTTTAACCACTAAAAAAACTATTTACTAGATTATAATTATAATAATAATAATAATAATAAATTATTAACAAGTTAAATAAGTTAATGATATATTTACATAATTGTCTATATATGTAAGAGTTAAAGTTTTAGTTTTTTTTTTTTTTTTAATACCTTGTGCTTGTGCATATAGCCTCTTAGAAAGACAATTTCTAAACATATTTATTCACAGCTAGTTTTCACCTGTCTGTCTGACAATATATAGCCACCTTTCTTGAACTCTAAGCCAAAATTTCCAAAAGTAATTTCTTATCCATAAAATATTTATTTTAATATCAATTTGTAAAATTTAGATACTTATAATGTATATTAAAATAATATTTCTTTTCATATAAAAATTATTAAGAATCTCGTCACATTTCAGACTACAGCTAATACATACAACGAATAGTGAAGACAGTATAGTAAATTTTATCCGGTAATGAATCTGTTATCAACTATATTATTATAATATAAAATTGTGTATATTAATGTAGTATGGTATTATTGATAAATATTTTTATCTTTGAGTTCTAAATAAATATTGTATGCCCAGATTTGTCTATGTCAGTGTTTGAGGAATAATAATTAATTAACTGCTAATATAGATCCATTGGTTTAAAAAAGAAAAAGTAGTAAGTTTTATCAGGTAGAATATATTATCAATTGTGTTATTATAAAACGAAATTTTGTATATTAATGTGATACGAGTGATCGATAAATATTTTTATATTTTTATGCTTTGGTTCTAAATAAAGATTTCATGCCGAACTTGTCCATGTCAGTGTTTGAGAGAATAATAATTACTGTTATGTGGTAATTTTTTATTTTTTGCTCAAAATATATAATTTCGTACGTAAATACCCGTGTATATAATTTTGTTATTTATAACACAATTTCTTTTAATATCTTTCCACTAATTTAACTATATCAAATTTTTACATTTTATAAATACCAATTCCATAGTTGAATAAAACTTGAGTTAAGAGAAATCAAATTTAAGTGATCCATAGCTAAATATATCAATTTTTTATTTGTACAAGTAAAAATCTAAAATAATAAAGTAAGATACAAAATTAATTTGTAAATCATTTAATTTTTTTAATCTAACTGAAATTTAAAACAATAATTTACTTGCTAAATGAGCATACTTAGAACTTTCATAAATAATATTAAAACCACGGAAATATTATTGTTGTAGTCAAGCACTGTAATTACAAATTACTATTCTTCTATCTTAAATTCAAATGACTGCATCAAACAACTTAAGCTCATAAAATAACAATTTTGTTTTTAATTTATTTTTTCCTGAATTCACTTATTCTATACTCTAATATAAACATAAGCTAAGAAAATGCATTTGAGAGTATTTAATACTCGAATATCTTGAAAAATAAATCGTGATGGTACTTTACCATTTCTAAATAGTCACTGAACTATTATCCCTTTCCCAGAAAAATTCCTCTTATCATATTGTGAGAGATATAGAAATTGTTTAAACATATTTTTATGAAAATATATATTAAAAACACATTAAATTGTATAAAACTATGTGATATAAATTAATTCATAAAAAACGTAATATTTTTTTTATTTATATAAGTGTTTATTTTAACATAGAAAAACTTATTTCAATTTTTAATAAGTTATTTATGAAAAATATTATTTAAAAAATAATTTTTATAAAAATCAATTATGCATTTCATATCATAAATATATTTGTAATCAAATATAAATCATTCAATTCATCTTTCAACATTAAACTCAATTTGACTTATAAAACTTTAATTTCAAATATTATACATATGACATCAATATTTTTGTAAAGTCTTGCATATGTCATAAATATTTATCCAAAATAAATTCAATCATCATCAACAACATTTTCTTTATCTCACCACAACCTTCATCCTAAAATCATAATCTTTATCATAAAACCACCATAACAAAGTTAATTTCATTTCATTCTTTAAATCACAATATTATTTCGTACTTATCTCACAAATTACAAATCTCATTTGATTCTCACGATCTAAATCTCTTTCTCTATTTCTCTATGAATATGAGAATTTAGTAGAATCAAGATTACTTCATCTCAAAATCTTCTTAGAAATATTTATATTCATATCATTCATCCAACATATATCAATACAACAATTGTAGTATTTCTTATTATAAATCAAACTTCAATTTCAAAACAATTACTTTTTGTCTTATTTTTTGAAAATAAAAATTTTATTTACGTATTACGCCATATTCTAACGTTTGTCTAATAACCTTTACTTTAAGTTATCTCATTAACTTAATATTTTCAGAACTTCTTAATCATGTTCTTATGATTCTTTAAACTAAGACTAAAGTTTTTTTTTGAGTTAAAATTGTTATCACCATGAACACATATAATATGCGACGTGGTTGCACATTATCCCTACAAAGTGTCATTAAAAGTCCTTGAATCTATTTTGAAGATTTCTTATTTTTCTAGTCAATATACTAGTTATTTTCTGAATTCATTTTATGGATGAAGCAAGGTTATTTTATTTTCTGATACTTTGTATTCACATGTAAGTGAAATAAAATAAGATTATTGATACCTCGTTAAATAAATAAACTGAAATAAAATAAGAATGAGGACATAAACACATCATCAATTAAAATAAATATAAATAATAAAGACCAATAAAAAATAGGTTAGAAACACCTACAAATAAATATATAAAAAAAGTTATATTTATTTTTTTAAAATAAAAGTATGGGTTTTTTTTTTTAGTTAAATAAGTTATTTTCGTGTAAAAGTTATTATTTGTTTTTAATAATAATGTGTACATTTTTCTTATTTGGACAAGTTATTTTTATTTACATAAGTTAATCTAATGGATACAAATTAAAATTTTTTATTTATCTTTCAAAATATTATTATTATTATTATTATTTATTTTTTAATTCAAACCATGGTACATTCAATTTGTTCTGTATCATTTTTGTTATGTCGAATTTTAACACTGTATTATGTAAATAAATATTTATGACTTTTAATGATACTTTGTTTATTCAAAGTTATATACAAATAAAAATAACACATTATATAGTAAAAATAATCTAATAGTTGATTATACATGCGAGATTGACATATGAAATAATGAATAAAATTAAGAATAATGAATACCATATTAAAATAAAATAAATAATAATAATAAAAATTTAACAAAAATAATGAACAAATTATTAATGAAAAAACTCGTGTATTGGACAATTTATCTCATAAATTAGTTAAACAAATTAATAAATTGTTGATTGTTCACACTAGATGCATTCTATTCCATAAACTATATCTTAATGAAAATTATTTGAAATTTTTTTAACTTGTTTTACATCTAAATATCGATTATGAACATTAAACTAAGCACGCTATTTATCATATCCATGAAGTTTGATTGTAGGTCGACACGTAGGCTATTCACACAAACGTGCACAATTAAAATGAGTCAGAGTCTTAATATAAAATCATTCACGTTTTCCACATTTGTGTTTGTACACGGATTGAATGATTAACAAGCATACACTCGAATAACAACCAACTTTTTAAAATTGTAAAAGAATTATTATATAAAATTTTATTATTAATATATATGGATAAAAAAACACATCAATAAAAATTATAGCATTACGTTTAATATACAAAAGAATTATTTCAAAAACTTATTTTATTTTAATAAAACAGTTTTTTTATCATTTTAATATAACTTAGATCCTATCATATCATTCTTTCTTCCCATAATAAATATAGTACACATTATAACCAGATAAAGGCAATGTTTAATTTTGTTTTTATTGCTTATAAATAATGTAGAACTTCTTCAATGTTAAATGATTCCTTAACTTCTAGTCTTTACTTCCCATATATGTTTAACAAATGGAAAATATATATCCTTATATTTTAATAAAATAATATATTTTTAATTTATTTAAAAAATATCAATTTGATTAAAATTACAAAAATTAAAGAATAATATAAAAACAATACTTTCATAAGGATAAAAGATGAGTTTTTATTTTAAATGTAAAAAAAATTATCTTTATAAATTGAGTTTGAATATTTATTATCAAAATACAATTATTTATAAATAGAAAAAATTATTTAATCGAGTTTTATTTTATAAAGACTTCCACTTTTTAAATTTTTTTCTATCTCTATCTTATTTATAAATTTTGTATCTTTCTATTCTTCTGTACGAAAATTAGAAACTGTCATAAAATTCATGACGCAGAATAGAGCAATCTAAGGCTATCAATTTTTTTTTTAATAAGTTCATTTTTATTTATTCTGTTAAGTCATTTTTTTTTTAAGTTTTGCATGTATATGTTAAGATGTTTTTGAATGTGACTCAAAGAGTTTAAATGATTCTCTATTTGATTATGATTGTCAGAATGTGTTCAAATGAACTTGATATATGTGATGCTGGTTGTGTTAGCAGTGATCTTTTAATATATATATATATATATATATATATATATATATATATATATATATATATATATATATATATATATATATAGATAAAAGTTAAGTTAATTCTTTCTTTTTTAGATTAATTTTAAACTGAATATGTTGATTTTGAAATAAGAAATGAGTAAAAATATTCACTTAGAATCAAATTAATTATTTTGATATAATGACTTTAAGATATTTCTGAGTGAGTACGACTTTCACTGAGTAATAATTGTGTATATATTTAATGTGTAGATGATTGTGTTTTTATAATTATTTTATTTCAAATTAAATATATATGTGTGTAATACTAACATTACACACATAATTTAAAGATGCTCTAACCAATCACCAACTAAAAATACTAACATTACAATGCTCTGACCAATCCAAACTCTTTTTCGTTATATAATTTAAAGATGGATACTCAAGCTAATTAATTTTGAGTTATACGATCCTTATTATATGACAATTTTATTTATTTATTTAAAAGTAATATTTACTTTGATAGTCTTTATATTTAAAGAACAAACTTTTTCACTGTTAAAAAATACAGAAGAAAAGAATGAAGTATCCTATGTTGGACCGGGTTTTGAAAATTGTTATGAACCTTTCAAAGCAAAGAGTTACATATAGAACATCGTGTTTGTTCTTGGTGGTATAGCACGACGAATAAAGACAAGCCTTTGAAAATAAAGACAAAATTATATAATTTATGTTCCCTGCTGAAATTTCGTATGGAATAATAAAAATTAATCCCATGGGGTAGTCATAATCTAAGTTAGGAACGTAGCCATATGGAGGAAAGAAGAAGTCTTAAATATTAAATTTGGATCCTAATTGTTCGTTTGACAGCTGGATTCAACATCTGTCATTTAGGGATTTAGTTTCTAGACATATATGTTTGATTTCATCTACATTAAATGTCTCAAGAAAAACAACAATTAAAGCCTGCATTTTCCTATTTAAAGAACTCCAATGCTTAGATTAAAGATAGTTGTAATTAGTTAAGAGTCTTTTTACTTCAATCTGTTCGTGTCATAATCAAGTTGAGTCTCGATCTATATTCTATTTATTGAAGCAAAACAAGCACAGTAATGAGAATAATTCTCACAATATAATTTAATCTTGAATCTCAAGAAAAAAAGTAAAAGCAAAATACAGTAACAAGTTTATAAAAATTATATTTCAGAAGGTATAACGGAAGGATTAAAATTATATATCCCATTGTGTATCTATTTTCTCGTTTTGTTATTTATTTTTTGACAGGTCAATTGATTATTAATATGATATATAAATAAATAAATAAAATGTATATATATTATACCATGGATTAACTAATGTGAAAAAAACAATTAGAGAAATACGATAAAGGGAAAAAGAGATATTGAAATATTTAGTTAGGTTTATATATATATAGTGACATTAATGGTAGTCAAAATGTAATAATTAAATTACAAAACATTCAACCGTGAGTGTCTCTTCAATGAAGCACTAAAACTATAAGTACAGAGTAGTACGTACGGTTGATACAAATGCAAAGCGAAACAAGAGAAAGAAAGAAACTTAAAAACACAACTCAAAAAAAGAGAAGAAAACAAATAACGAAACAGCTTGGGGTAATTGTCCTTAGTTTTCTTATCCGAACCTTAATGAAATAAATAAATAAATGAATGAATGCAAAATTTGATATTTATTATTTTTATCTAGATGTTTCAGTATAAAATGGAGCAAGACAAGCTTTGTTGGAGGCATTACAGCGTACGTACAATGTTGATAATACTCGACAACCAACATGGCTGACCTTTCAAGAACGAGCTTCGAATAAATAAGTCAGGAAAATGTCTTATTCATAAAGACAAATAGGCTGAAACAAATATAATTTGTTCTCGATAACACAACAAAGATCCTTAAAATATATTCACTAGGAGGCCAATACAATAAATACCGTTTGACCAAAATTATTGTGTTTCTAAGACAAACAAATTATACTATCAATGTAAGACAAAATCAATCATGTATTTCTATCTTATTGTTTTAATTAACACAAATATCATAAAACTAGTTGGAATTAATTTTATTTTTGTCAAGGACATTTAATTAAATTAAATTTCAGCGTATTAAAATATCATAATATATGAAACAGGATTAGGTCAAATCACTCACGTGCCCCTAGTTTTTGGTTGGTTTACGTAATGCTTGGGAACTGGTCTAATGCGTAGTTCTTCTACCGTGTTTGAAGAAGATTTTGGTTGGTCAAATAACACCAACGTGAGACGTATGGAATATCACAATCACTTCCTTCCTCCAAGCATAATCGTAGTTCTTCTTTTAAAAAATGTTATTGTATTGAAAGACTATATTCATACATAATAATTGACAAGATAATAATAATAAATAAATAAGATAGATATCAGCATGGACTTTATTTTCTTTTATTTTTGACTTCCTTTTTGAGTCGGTAATCGAAAGAAAAGTTTACGAAGCGCATGAAAGATAGGGTACTGTAGTGCTTTCCCCGTTTGAACAGCGCACCTATTTTGCCCGTGGGGATTTAGATTAAGACCTTTCGAACCATTTCTATCAATGCTTGCCAAAACTAAATACGTTTCATGTAACTCATAAAACACTACCACTACATTCTCCACCACACTTCCACTTTTCAAGCCTAATTCAGAGTACTTCAATTTACGACCAACATTTTTTCCATTATTTATCAATTCAGAATTCAAGATAAAGTTTATTTTCTTTAATAGCTTCCAATTAAATCCAAAAAAAAATGAGACGAAACACATAAAATGATAATTGTAAGGAGAAAAGTATTGATTTGTAAATGGATAAGTGCATGCGGAGAGATAATTATGGATAAGGATGGGGAGAATATTTATGAGAAATAGGTTGTGTGAAAAATAAACAGTGTTGATGAGGATGGAAGTGGATATTATTCCAAGTAGGGATAAGTAGTTATTAGACTAATAATTGGTGAGGAAGATTGATTTAGCATGAGAAATGAAATGTGTGTTCAATAATTGAGATATGGTTGTTGTTCCCCATGAATCATGATGAGCAGATAGGTGTGCATTAGCTTTTACTACCATTTTTTTATATTTATGCACACAGAAAGAGCAGAGTTGGTGAAGTAATGCGTAGCCATAATTTTTAATGGTAAGCATGCATTTGGGAGTGAGTGGTTTCTGCGCGATTGACTGATGGTGACATCTCTTTCTGCAAGTGAGATGTGTTCCATTGTCTCACTACTTCCTCCTATCTGTTTCGCTCATCAACTAAACTAAATAATCCATGTTGGAAGGAAAAAAGGTATATGAGTGGAAAAGAAAGAAATGAAATGCACCAGGGCCACGCCAATCGGAGTTACCATTGACTGACAGCAGCATCACCAAACTTATCACACGAACAAAGAAGGTTCTAATTAGTGCAAAGAAAATGTGGTGTAGTGGAGAAACCGAGAAAGGACGCTGAATGGATTGATGGGGATATAATGAGAGTTTAATTGGAGGGAATTATATCTGATTTTGTGATTAACTAAGGATAAATGTGTTGAAAGAAGTAATTAGTAAAGTTTCCATAACAAGTATAGGAAAAGTGGTGTGGTGTGAAATGGTTGGAGTGAAGTTGACCGTTGAGAAGGTGTTGGTCCTATTATCCGACATGAAAGAGATGTTGTTGGGGAGAGTGGGCATTTGACGGCCCTTATTACATTAGTTTCTAACCCTATTCCATTCGACGCAGTCTCTTTCTTTGAAATTCCCCACCCACGTGCTGCATTTTCCCATTCTCTCAACACAGTCCCTCTCTCACCTCCTGACACCTCACCCCCCTTAGCCTCACACGCATTCTCGACTTAACTACTTCCATCTCTATCTCACCATTTTTTTCTTTTAACTCACGGGCCATATCTACCAAACTAAAATCACCTATATGCTTTGGTCCTCCACATTCCTCACTTTCTGCCTCTTACTTTTTTTTTTTTCCTTTTCTCGAAGATGATATTTTGATAACTTTTTTTACAACAAGACACTTCTTATAACAAGACATGTATCATCATTTTATTGGTCTATTTGAATTTATGTTTAAAAAATATTTAAAATAGATCAAACACAAACTGTCACGTATGCGTTGTCAAAAAGTTCTTAAAAAAATGTTGTTAAAAAAAGTTTTTCCTTACTTTCTCGGTGGCCATCATCTCATCCTTAATCAACGGTTTACACTTCTTCCCTTACCTTTCTTTCCTTTCCTCACACTTTCTTCCTCTTCTTAGCCCAATTGACAATCTTTTCGGATTCCCGTGTCCTTGTTTGGATTGAATTGCAACGAAGCGATGAAGGCATATATTGGGTGAGCAAAGCAGTGTTTGAAGAGAGAGGTATGCTTTGGTTGGAGGTATTTTCGGTAAGATATCTCAAAAGGGTTAACAGTGACATTACTTTTAAAATGTGCAGACAATTTTATCAATGCTTCGTTGGGGACTTCATCAACATCGCAAAACAATGCCGCCACTATAAAATTTATTTCTTTAGCCCCACAACTTTACATATTCTTCTTATAAATATTATATAATTCAAATTATAAGTATTGTAATTTTATTTTAACTCAATTAATTAAATTTTTAAATTATAATTTTCTGAATACAATAAAGCTAACGTATCTATTATGCTTAAAATTATAACATTATTCATAAAATATAATAATACAGTAGAATAATTATAAAAAATATATAAATTCTTTATAAATTATTTATTCGTGAAAATTATAATTTAAAGTTTATAAATTAGCTGCCTGAAATAATTAGTTGACCAGGAATAATGGACGAACTAAAAGTGCTTCGAAATTTTAATAATTTAAAGTAATAATTTGTATTTTAAGGGCTAAAATGGCAAATCCATTAACTTGTAATTCTCTCCCATGAAACATATTTGGTTCAATATTTATATATATATATATATATATATATATATATATATATATATATATAAAAAGTTGTAACTACTTATTTTTATCATCTCATTGAAAGAGTTATTTCTAAAAACCAATTGAACACTGCTTGATATTTAAGTATTGTTCAACATGTATTAAATTAATATAAATAGTTATTTTCTCAATATGCTGAATCTATATTGAAATAAAATGGAATTCTTCTAATAACTCCTAGTCAGAAAAAAAAATGAAATTGTCTTGTAATATTATACTTTTGGATCAATAAACGAGAAAAGTGGAGACCGTTTAATGATAATCTTGAATGCTCAATTTAAAGTTTAGAATTCCTGTTCTTTTCAAAGAAAAATAATTTAAATTTAATACACAATAATATTTCAAAATTATTTTTTAGTACCATATATATTTTTAATTAATAAAAATGTATATCGAGATTATAGTATGTGGTTCTCAAATCTCTAGATATCCTTTATTAATATTTATGCAATAGTTTCCAATTCAGATAAAAATAAATAAAAATAGAAAAACAGTGTTAAAAACGATGAAACCACAATCACTCTTGCACTGCTATGAGATTTATTCCTCTTGTTGAGTATGGTATTAGATAGTAAAATTGGTAACTAATGTCTTAAAGAAACTTATTTAGTTTCACAAGTGACTTTTTTTATTAAATTTATTACAACACGCTTTATTATGTGTTTCAGTGCCATTTTAATAATAAAAATTTTCTATTTATTTATTGGATGATGTTAATTCTTAAAGACATAGATTGGTAAGACCATTAAATTATTTTTCTGAAATATTAAATCTAAAATTTAAAACTTGATATTATAAATAAAGTTAATTTAAAGTGAGGCTACTTTTGTCATAACCAATTAATGTTAGGTTGTGCTTTTGCCACAACGTTGGGCCATTTTTTTCCTCAGATTTTTAAATTCGTATTGCTCCAAAACAAACATGTTAGGGGGTTACTCCCTGTACCTCCCCAATTCTAACCCCCACCCCCCCATTCCATTTCTAAGATTTGTTTTATTAGTTTACTTTTTATATTAATTTTCAGATATTTTAATAATGGAATTTATATGTTTTGATGTATTATTTTTAAATATATTTTTAACGTATAAATGGGAGAGTGAGAGTTGCAGAGAGCGTTTGGAGGAGGAGCGTTTCAAAAGCTTTGG
>NC_028360.1:16927791-16976294 GCF_000741045.1 Vigna radiata var. radiata
AATGTGAAAATCTGATGAAGTAAAGAATAAAGTAAATAGGGTAACTTTTTTTAATAGGGTTACTTTTTTTAATAGGGTTAAAAGAGTAAAAGTACAAAAAACAAAAAGGTTAGTTTTGGAATTAAGAAAAATAAAAAAAATAATTGGGGAGGTGGATCTCCAACCGGTGGAGGTGCAGGCATCAACTCCCTTGAAACCCATGTTGTTTTTAACAGGCTTGCTTGGGCCGAACTTTAAATTGGCAGCAGCCTTTTATCTAATTTTAAATACATTTCTGGAGCCTCTCTTAAAAATATTAGATGAATTCAAATGTTTGCGAGAAATACTTCCAGAAAGGGTTTCTTTAGACAGTGCACCAATTTAAATAGACAATGAAATTAAAAACAGTTGAAAATTATAGTAAAACCATACTATATATACATTAGATATTTCAGATATCTTTATCAAAAGTCGATCAATTTACTGTAGTATTTTTTTTTAGAGTGTACAATATATTTTATAAATATAACTAATTTCTTTTGTTATGTAATTCTTTTTATTTAAATGTTATATACCTTTTATTTAAAATATAACCTTTTGAAAGAATCTCTTATATATTTAGGTTTTATGAATGAAAAGATACAAAAGAGAAGACTAAGTTATAATGGGATTTTCTTTTGAAACAAATTAATCATCATAAAAAATGACAAAAGGCTTGTTGATTGTATAAGATTGATTTAGAAGTATACAAGTAGGTATAAACATTATCTTATAAATTAATTTTGTGAGATTGAATTAGATTTAAAGTTTACTTCTTATCATGATATCATAGTCATTGTTTTACGTGATTATCGAACCGATTTTATAGAATTGAATTAGATTTAAAATTCACTTGTTAATAATACCATTATCTGAGTAGTTGTATAATTTTTTATTTGCATAAAAGCTACTCTTTATTTCAGAAAGAGTATTTTGAAATGACGATTTCTTTGAACATTATGCATTGTTTTTGTAAAAGGATATATGAGTTTGTGACGCATCTATAGCCCCACGTACAAATCATCTACAACAAGCTTTCATATCTTTCAGAGTATTTTTGTTGAGCAGAGCATATATCTTTTACTTAAAACAAGGGTTTTCTTTAAGACATTCATTTCTTTACCTATTTGTCAAGTATAGAATCACAATACTTTATGACATTTCACAAGCCACGTAAACACTATTTATACTGCTTTCACATTGGCTTTTGAGCTGAAAACTATGAGAAAAACATTCATCTAAAAAAAATACACTTTCATTCTCTTTTGTGTAGGAAAAAGAACAGTTCTTAAGCATGAAGCAGGTGGTAGAAAATTTTTGTAACTTGCCTCTTGCTCAAAGTTGGTGTGAAGATATGCAAAATATCATCTCATATGTGAGTTCTAATTACGAGGCAAATGCCACGAAAGTAATATCTTATGTAATCCTTGGCACTTTTACTATTTTGATTTCCGTGCTACTGAGAAGGATCGGGTCCAAGCCCAAGCCCAAAGCCAGGCCCAATAAACTTCAAGCTACCAGGTCCTTCATCGTTAGAGAACTCCACAGTGGATATCCAGCACTTGATAGACTGATGACAGAAGAGTATGAACATCCATCAGCATTAGACAGCGCCAATGCTCTTATTAGGGAACTTCAACAGGAGTTACCTGATTTACTGATTCTTCAGGTTTGATACATTAATACATTCTACATGCTTCTTCATCATGTTCCAGATTAACGTTGGAAAGTGTCACCATTTAATGATGTTTTTTGCATATCTTCCCATTGAAGCAAAAAGTAAGAGAGTTGGAGACGTGGGAAATGGAGGATTATGCAGAGAAAATACTTAGACCAGCATTAAAAGAGGCTAATGAAAAGGAGAAACCACATGAAGCCTACGAGTTTGAAATGTTATTAGTGGAAGTGCTCATCTACAAGGTATCCAATTCATTTTTTATTTATCAAATTATTTGACATTAATTCCTTGAACGTGTTAATGGCAGGGAGGAATTTTGGACTTAGAAAGTGCCTTGCAATGTAAATGTTTGGCAGATGAATCGCTCAAAGATGCACGACGCCCGCTCTACAAAGTACATATACCATACCTTTGCCAACTTTTTTTTAATATATAATAGTATTTTCATACAATTTTAAGTTCATTTGATACGGTATATAAGAGTAAAATAGTTATAAAAATGTAAATTTTTTATTTTTTCAAGAAAGAAGAAAGTAAAAAGTAAGGATAGAAAAATGATTTTTTTGACACATTTAATTTTTTTACATTCATTTGACACAACTCTTTCTTATTTTTACTCTTTTCTTTTTTGAAAAAATATAAAATTTTATATTTTTATGACTATTTAACCCTTATACTTTATGTCAAATGAATGTAAAAATGTATCATAGTATCGTAAAGATAATATTAAATTAATGTAAAAAATTTAGATGTGTCAGAAAATCATTTTTCTTTTTTAATTGATTAACATAAATCTATTCTTACCTAACAAACCATAAACCATAAATCTTATTAGATCAAACATATATTGTTAGGTCATGTTGGCCATACACTTTTAAACTTGTCCTGAAGTGCATGAATTAATTATATGAAATATGGATGATCATGGTTAGGTTGTTTTGGAAATATTTTACAGGCAATGATATACAAAATGCTGGGGAATATGGAGAAAGCTAAAGAACATTGGGATGAGTTTATTGTAGTTCGAGACCCAGCTTTCGGTCATCAAATTGAAATGGATTTTGGTACGTTTAAATTTCATGTGCATCGACTTCAAGAGGCAACAGAAAATGTTAGAAAAAAAAGGAGCAGCATCAACTTCTCAACTTTCTCCATTTAATTTCTTGTAAATATGTTTATAACATTTGTTTCCAAAGCTACAAAAACCTATGCCTTGTTATTACTCTGCTATAATTTCTATTGATTTGAGCGTAGAAGCGTAAGCTGAATACTCGAAGGAACTTCTCACCTTCTCAAATTAGTGCAATCCCACCCAAAAGAGATGTATTTAAGCTTTCTTTTTAACATAAGCTTGTAATTTCGAGGAAAAGTATATTAAATGGTATTTCGTTACATATCACGTACAGATTAATGGGATCATTAATAAGTGATTAAGATCATCTAGTAGTTTTTTAATTCATTTGTATAACGGATACCAGAACTGTTAATATTATGTATTTATTGGCTTGTCATGAGTGTTGTTTGGGAATTAAATTAGATTAAAAACATTTCCTTATTAGTACTTCATTGATGTTGCATTTGGTAGTGAAGAAAAGGAACCGGGAGAAAAATAATAAATAAAAACTAAAATGTAGAAATAAGTGAAAATGAAGATGGTTTCATTAAGAGAAAAATGTAATTTTTATATAATTTTATTCACAACATTATATGATCATAATATTCTCAACAATGTATTCAATTCACATTATTATCATTATTAATATTCTCAATGTTGATGGTAATAATATTCAAAATTATACATTATTGAGAGAGTATTGTGAATTATATATTCTCAATAGTGTGAACTATATATTATGAGAATATTTTGATTATACATACATGATTTTATTATCAATAATTTTGTAGTATTCGAAAAAATGAAATGAGAATTTATGTACTATATCAAATTTATTTTTTAAATATAAACTTCACTTAAAATACAATTTAGTTTGGTAAAATAATATACTAACAATAATAATTGATATTTCATCCTAAAGTGGCCGAACCTTACAATAAAATACATTTAAAAAAAATCCGTGGAGAACTATACCATTTTTAATAAGTCATGGGTACCAAATTTGATCTTTTAATTAAGGAAATAGTTTAATAGATAAAAATGCAATAGTGGATTTATGTATTCTGAAACATCTGGACAGAACCTTGTATTATCAGAAGTAGGCCCCAACCTAGGCAAGAAGACATTAACATTGTTAGAAATGACAAATAACCGCCGCCGAGGGTCACGATCATGATCATGATCATGATCATGCAGCAGCAACAACAACGTCATCAATCTTCGATAAACAAAGTGGAACGAACTGAACCCATGGAAGAGAAATCCCCAAAGAAGATAACTTTTTCATAATGGGGAAGCTAATAACCACCACTAAGCCTCTCATCTTCTACTCCAAGCTCCTCTGTTTTTCTCTGCTCTATCTCTTCACCACTCTTTTCCTTGCTTTCTATTCTCTCTCTAACTCCAAATGCTTCTTTCGATCCTCCCCTTTGGATCCTCTTCAGAATTCCCTCTTCTCTTACCCCTCTTCCTACGGAGAACACAAGTACGCTGTTCCAACCACCCGTTCGACATGCTCCTCCCCTGTTTTTTTCTCAGGTACCAATTACCTACCCGTGGTCTTATCACCACTTTTCTTCACGATTACGCCATCAAGATGATCACTTTTTGCTAATGGGTCGCGGGTTCTGGATTTAGATTACTGGGATGTTGTGCAGGAGATCAAGAGTCTCCGCGAGACCAACCGGCCTTATTCAGAGGCTTTGCGGTATGTGCGGGGCAATGCTGATAGTTTCGGAGGAAATCTCAGCACCCTTGCCAGACTTTCCTATTTTGATCATCAAAAACGTAACACCGAAGTTCTTTGCGGATTTCTCAAGAAGTTTCCAGTCAGTGAATCTGGTCAGTTGCACGTGAATTCACTTGTCAGATCTTAATTCACCCTAGAAATATTCAATCATCGACTTTCGATTGGTTTATAACATGCCACTGAGATCCATACATTGGAAAAGTAAAAGATTTTCTTGGCAGAGATTATTTACATTAATATTGTAAATACAGTTTAAAAAGTGCATTTCTTTACTTTGATATTTCATAGTAATTTGCTTATGTCACGTGCCTTCTTCTCTTGATGCAGATCAAATTGCGATGGAGCAGTGTGACAGTGTGGTTGTGGTTTCAGCAATCTTCAATGATCATGATAAAATCCGACAACCAAAGGGTCTTGGGTCCATCACATTGCAGGAAGCGTGTTTTTTTATGTTTGTAGACGATGTTACCCTCAAAGGTTTTGAACATCACGGATTGATTTTAATGAATTCAACAGAATACAACATAGGAGTGTGGAGGATTGTGAAGGTTGCTAAAGAGAATTTGTATCAGAACCCAGCGATGAACGGGGTTATACCAAAGTATTTACTCCACAGACTATTCCCGAATTCCCAATTCAGCATTTGGATAGATGCAAAGATGCAACTAATGGTTGATCCGTTGTTGTTGATTCATTCACTCGTTATATCTGATGATGTGGACATGGCTATATCAAAGCACCCTTTTTATGTTCATACCATGGAAGAAGCAATGGCCACTGCAAGGTGGAAGAAATGGTTGGATGTCAATGCCCTGAAGGTGCAAATGGAGACATACTGTGAAAATGGACTGCAACCATGGACTCCCAAAAAAAAACCTTATGATTCAGGTAATTGGACATGTTTCACTGTTAATTTCTTTCGCTGAATTTTATGCTTTCGTAGTACAAAATTGAAAACGTTGTTTGCTTACAAATTACTACAATTTTTACATTATATCAAGAACCTTCCTTAGAAATGAAGCAATGCTTATCATATCAACAGGTGTATTACATCTTTATTTGTGTTGAAGATATTAAACAGTGGACCTTGAAACTTGATCAGAAAGATTAAGCTTGGAAAAGAGCAAGTTAATTCAATTTCATTAATCATATTTAGAAAAGGTTCTATACCACATACTTTTTGACTGTCAAATACACTTTAATTTAATGAGTTCCAATCTTGAAGAGTGTGAGGAGGTTTATTACTTTAAGGAACGTGAGAACTTTTGCACCGCCGTTGACCATAAATAGAGAATAGCCCATAAACCCTGAAATATCTTTACTGGTGAAGGCTTATGAGAGGAAGTTTTCTTCCCCATGTGGGGTAGTTCACTTAATTTGGCCTAGTTGTCCTTAACCAATTCCTTTTTATGAAATGGAACTATGAAATTAATGTTGAGGCGCTGGCACTTATTTAAAGGTCTATTCTGCTTCTTTATTAGGTTATTTTTTCATTACAAGGAAGCAGGCCTAGCTAACATTTCAATCTTTTGATCTAACAAGATTTCAGACTCGAGTAAGAAGAAAAGTAGCATTAAATTTCAATAATGAAAGTAGATGACTACTCACCAAAATCATGGTCCTCAAGCTTGTGAACCTTGAAATGTGTCGCAAGAGTATTGGATCTTGCAATTTAACTGATCTAAGTAGTCCCATTTTTTGGTTACACATAACGTATTTGTTAACAGTTGTATTAAAACATTGATGAGCGAGACTCACATTCACATGGAGATGCTGGTTTTGTACCTAATTTTGTCCTTTGGCTAAACCATTTTTGTTCCCACTTGGCTTGTCTATTATCACTTTTGCATATGGTATGTTTATCATCCATAACAAAGGATTGCTCATGTCATTTCAATGAATTTGCATATGAATATTTTATGGCAGATGTACCAGATAGTGCTTTGATACTGAGGAGACACGGACTTGGTAGCAACCTCTTCTCATGCCTTGTATTCAACGAGTTGGAGGCATTTAACCCAAGAGATCAATTAGCGTTTGCATTTGTGAGAGATAAGATGAAGCCGGAGGTGAAGATAAACATGTTTGAGGTGGAAGTTTTGGAACAGGTGGCAGTGGAATACAGACACAATCTGAGGAGCAGTGGTGGGACCACTTTTAAGAAAGTGTCGAGTTCAGGAAGAACCAAAAGAGCACACCCTGATTTGTTGTATGTGAATGGAAGTTGTTGCAGCAAGTGCCAGAAGTATCTTTCGATAATGTGGGGAGATACATCAAATGATGAAGGACCCCATTAGCTCAAAAACCAAACAAAGAGAGATAATATGAGCAATTCTTTTGTTTATATAATATATAAAGAACGATTCTTTTGATTATGGGGAAAAGCTGAGAACCTGTTACATGCTAGCAGGAATGTTTCCTCTGTTCTTCTCTTTTGTAACATTTATGTGTTGTTGTTCCATTTTTTTAATCAGTGTTGAAAGTTGTGGGAGGAATAATGTAATCATAGTGAGAATGATTTGTTGATTAAATATTGGTAAAAAGATGCGGTAATCCCAAGGTTGCTTGAAAGAAAAAGTTTGCAAATCTCGAATTAAACGTACCACTCACTCCTTCTAATTTAATGTGCAGATAATTTTGTAAGTAATTTTTATATTGAAAATGGTATGGCAATAATGCCAGTTATTACAATTAAATGTTCTTACAGCTCATGCATATGCAAAGCTATTATTATAAATGAAGAGGAAAGAGAAATATTAAAAAGGAAACAGAAATGTGATAAATAATATTATAAAAGACGTAGAGGGATCATGGGATACATATATTTTATACATTATAAGAAAACAATGATTAATATTTAAAATGCAACACCATTATTAGTTGTCAACCAACTTTTTCATTACGTTACGTTAGGTACTAACCTTTAATTTCGCGCATTTATTTCTAATTTAACTTTTATTATAATTATGAAAAAGTAAATTGTTCTATTTTTACATACCTAAGAAAAAGGAAAAGCAAACCCAAAAATTAATATGACCACAGCCTAAATCTAAGCACAATGTAGGGATAGCAAAGCAAAGAGGGTTGCTTGGATATCATAGATTCATAGATCGTTCAGGTTAAGTGGCCTACATAAAAAGAAACAATTCTTACATTTTTGTATATTAGACGTTCGAAATTTTTGTATGAGTGGAAAATGATGAATCTTGTATGTGGTGATATATTATTTCATGCTTGAATAATAAGATGTAATGAATATTGAATAAGAATATCGAAGCGAGGCAGGCCGGCCACAAGCTAACACAAAAAACATGTGGGTTGAGATTTCAGGTCTGCTAACTCGTATAAGACCTGGGTTGAGATTATTCATGAAGAAATCATTTGAAGTTGTTCATCAATAATAAAACAGATAATGAATATTTAGTAAGAATAACGAACTGTGCAAGTCAGTAGTATGTGTCTCTAAATGTATTTAAATCTCAAGAATTCCTTATGCATTTCAAATTATGGATATGAATATAATAAAAATGTTAGATTATCAATTTATCATTCAAATCTTTAAAGTTTCTGTTTAATCATGTGAACCTGTTGAAGTTTTTCAATTGATAAATAATATTTTGACACCAATTTTTTGACACCATTTTGACACTGCACACGTGTCAAAATATGATTGGACGATTTCAAATTAAAAAAAAATAATTGGTTTTTTTTCTTCTAAATATGTCCTTGTTTTAGTTTTTTTAATTTGAAATCGTCCAATCACATTTTGGCACGTGTGCAGTGTCAAAATAGTGTCAAAATATATTTTCCTTTTCAATTTGTATATAATTAATGACTTTGTCACAAATTGAGAAAAATAAATCGTCACGGAACCCAAGTCTATGTGAGACGAATCAAATTATAAGCCCGCACTTAAATGGATTCAACTAGCCCACATTAGTACTCCTACTCTAAACTGTATAAAGAAAACTAAATGAATAAAGAAAAGGAAATTAAGACTTTACATTAATAATGTATTCTAAGCTTATTTCACATAAATAACACTTTACATTTCTTAACAACTTTACAAATAATACTCCTTCTCAGTAAATGTTATGACTGAATTAGAGAAAATAATTAATTGAATGATAATTTTTAAAAATTAATATTTTATTTAAATAAAATAAAATATAATTTAGTTTTTAAAGAAAAATAGTATTTTAACACTTAAAATTATTTTACCCTAATATGGAATTATAATTTATTATTGCTTTTTTCTTTACAAATACAAAAAATTATTTTTATATATGACCATTTTACTTCTATAAGTGCCAATGATTTACACAATTTTTTTAAAAATTATTTACAAGATTAAAATTGAAGATATTTTAAGAAAAAGATACTGTGATTTTTAATTAGTTATTAGTAAAAACATTATTCACATTAATAATGTATAAAAAAATAAGATATAAAAGACCTAACAAACTAACTAACCTTACCAAAAGTGTCATTGACCCCATTGTCCCCAACCCATTCTATTATAATTCTAGCCACCCACTCAATCTTTTCATCTCAATCAAATTAACTCAATATTTTACCACCCTCTTACTTCCTCCACCACAATGACAACCACACAAATAGCTCACCACCGTGACGCGGCGGAGATCTACAAGGGCGAAGCCCTGTGCAAGCAAAAGTCACGCCTCCTCCTCGACGAAATTCTGCTCCCGAGAGGGTTGCTTCCCTTGGACGACATCGTGGAGATGGGCTACAACCGCACCTCCGGCTTCGTCTGGCTCAAACAGAAACACAAGAAGGAGCACCGCTTCACCTCCATAGGACGCACCGTTTCCTACGACACCGAGGTTACTGCCTTCGTCGAGGAACACCGCATGCGGAGGGTCACCGGCGTCAAGACCAAAGAACTCTTCCTCTGGGTCACCATTTCCGAAATCTTCGTCGAGGAGCCCGCATGCGCTAAGATTTCCTTCGCCAACTCCACCGGAATTTCAAGGTCTTTTCCTCTCTCTGCTTTTTCTATCCAAGACGAACAACAACAACATCAACATAACACCACCACCAACACCTCCGTGCACAAACGGTAGGAGTAGTAGCAATTGCCATAATCATCGACAAAAGAAATTAATATTATTCTGGGATGATTATTTCTTAATTTGCTTTATTATGTAAGTTAGTTTGATGGAGAATTAAGATTGAAGGAATGAATTGCTACGTCACGTTGCATGCATGCATATACATTTATAGGTTAGAATTTTAGTTTTATACTGTCAATTTTTTTAATGATTGATCTGAGTGAAATATTAAATAGTTGGAGAAGTTAACATTTTCAATTTCGTATTCTCCCTTCAAAGTCTCATTTTCTTCCCAAAAATTATCTGAAAAACAAGTCACGAACTTGCTTAAAGAAGTGTAGGTGGGATAAATAATGTGATATGATAAGGAAGAAAAAGATACAAGCATACGCTTCATGTTACATACACACACCTATTTTAAATACTTTTTTCTAATTTTATATATACTTATTATACATTGTTTTATATTTTACAATTAATAATACCTTTTTTTTTCTATCTCTATTATCACACCACATTTCTTATAAATCTATAATTTTTTGTTCCATCTTATAGATGTATCTTAAGTGTTAAATCAAATGTTCATAAATCATTTTACTAAAAAAATTGTTGATGGAATATATAAAAAAGATCACGTTATTTTGTCTTCGTCAAGATCTTATTATTTTTAGCTGTTAAAAGTCGTGTTTAGCAAACAAAAGAAGCATTTAGTTCAAATAAATGACGATTTTAACATTTGGCATTACTTCTTGTCATAATATCATATAATTAATGAATATTTAATTCAATTTTATAAAATTAAATTGTTTAGATCGAACAATTATCCAAATAATTTTTTTTCCCAGTTTATACTACTCTTCTTGTCTTCACATGTATACTTATTTTCTTAACTGTTTATCTATTTTAATTTTAATTTATATTTTATCTATAATAAAACTTAATTTCAATATTTAGAACAAAATAAGATAACTATGTATCACAAAAATAATTTACATAAACTTCATATATAAATTAGAACAAAGGCTTAATTAAATATATTATTTGCAAACAGCAGCAGAAAAATTAAAAGTGGGGGATTTTGTATTCCTAAAACCGAAGTAATGCAGTAACTTAAAAATTCACGGGAGAACTTGACAGAGAAAAATATTGTTGTCATTAATTCAACCCAACTAAATAAACCTTGGATGAATATGACGTAAACCTTAAATATTGAATTTGATTGATAGTCCAGGCTGGTTTATAATCTTGTCTTCCATAAACCATGATGGTTTTCCTAAAATGGAGGAACCGTGAACCATTCACCCTTTCTTGATAAAGGTACGCCAACCGGGAATTGTGTGAACTGTAGACCCCAACAAAATAATACGTTTCCACCCTCTCTCTATTAAGACCAACTCCACCATCAACGCTATACAATCATCATGGGTTTTCTCCACCCCTTCTTCGCCTTCTTTCTACTCTTTCTATCGTTCTATTTTCTGAGCACATCAACACTTGCCTGGCCTCAGAGTCACGGGCCAAACACAGTAGTTGACATAAGAAATGACCTACCCATCAACACCAAGGTGCAATTGGAACTTGGCTGCGACAAAAGCCCTTTCATTTATCTCAAACTATTCCATCACCACAACAGCACTATCACAGAGGATCAAGATTCCAAATGCACTGCCGAGTGGTTGCCGTCGTTCACCACTTGGGACGTGTACCATGCCAAGAGAGACAAAGGCCACCAAACAGTTTATTGGTCAATAAGAAAGGACGGTTTCTACCACAGTTGGGATGGATCTAACTGGAAGCTCCTGGAAAAGTGGTACACTGAATGATAAACATCATACCTTGAAAACTTTACTTCCCTCAAGTTGTATGCATATCAATCATCAAAGTTTCCATCATGTCATGAGTAGTCTCCACTCTCCAGCAAGTATCTAGTTTTCAATATAGAAGAATGTTAAAAAAATTTCTCTATTCCCTTAAATTGAAACAAAACAATAGATACATCCAACTAATCGTAAAAACACTTTGTTAAGCAGTCGCCAAATCGGATCAATGGACTGGTGCAAGTTACAATTATTCATTTGCATAAATATACAAATAAAAGTAAACCTCAAATTGAAGCTTCTTTTTACCAGTAAACTAAATATTGATGTTCACTCATCCTATGCCAAGCATGTAATTAGGTATTCCAACTACCTATTAAAATGAATTTTGAAGAAATTCATCGAATTAACCTCATTTGGTAAACAAAGCAGCTGCAAGGATTCCAGGTTATGTTTAATTATGAAGTTAACAACATACACAAAATGCTTGACATTAAATCGAAATTCCTAACATTGATGACTTTTGGTCTCTGGGAGTCAGTGACTCCTATAGGTAATCGTATACCTTGAGAGTCAAGTGACTCCTAAGGATAACTAAACTGTACTAAAGATTGGAATGCTACACAAGTACAATGAGACGACTTTTGGTCCAGAACTGCTATACAAATCCAAACTAAAGAAAAACTGAAAAAGAAATATGAGCAAAAGACAGAGATTAGTTATGAAGTAACAGAAAACAAAAAAGGAAACCATATATTTTGATGTAGAGAACGAATCCCAACATATATAATTTTTTACTATTATAAATATCAAATATTTGTCCACTACCGAATACAGATATCCAAGAAATATAGCCCGCAGTACCTAAAATGTATTAGTACGTGGAATTTCCTCTTTGTATTCCATAAAAGACCATCTAACTCTTAATATCGCAAGCTAAATTCTTTAATATCACCAGAAATCCACATGTAAACATTCAGCACATACATAATCAGATAGAAGTTTGCAAGCAGTGCTTACATGGAGACGTAACCAGCACAGGAATATTTATTAATATAATGAACAATATCTTCCTCAATTCATAATTTCATGTTAAATCCACGGCCTCGATGAATCTTAACTTCACCATTTGCCAACAATTCAACAATGTTAAAAAAATTGTCTGTACCTTTTGCTATGTTACAAATTGTCAGTACTCAGTAGTTAATTAGAATGCTGCTATCCAAGTCCCTCACCCATCCAATGGGAATATTCTGCCTTTCATGTACATAATGTCAACCAATTTTCTACCAGATCACACCAATTTGGAAGCAGAACCTAGATATTGAGAAGATTCCATTCATTTTAGGTTTACTCAGTTATCTCCTTAAAATCAGATTTTAATTTGTTATCCTCATTAGATCGAAAATAACAAACTCCGCGAGTTTTGTAGTTCCATATCATTTGTGATATTTCATCTTGAGGCAGATTTAAACCTTTTTGCTTAACAGATCTGAGCAACTCACAGAAAAACTTGGGATTTTCAAGTTTTATATACTCATGCAACAGCCTCTCATGATCCGGGGTCCAATTCCTTGGGAATGGAGTATAATCACAAGATGGAATCAAAGACATGTGCGAAAACTGAACACCTTCAATTGCATCAACCAGCCCCATCCTCAAAAGATCTGAATATTCAGGTGCAGAATTGTTGCTGCTCTCTCTCAGAGGACGGCTGAGATTTCGTGAAGCTATTCCATACACCTTGGCTCGGGACTTCAGCCTATACCTAGCAGCATACAATTTGGCCAATGAGCTCCGGACAACATAGGCACAAAAGCCAACAACCTTTTTGCGATTGTCAGCATACCTATACCAATCGGCCATGGTCTCAAGGAACTTGTTCATTTGAGAATTTGTGTGAGCTTGACCCGAGTACAACATAGGATTGCACGGAAGTGGCTCGGGGTCCTTATCACCCTTAACAAGCTCAAGCCTCCTAAACTGGCGAATGCATTGCTGCAAGCTAGCAGTAACAGAAAGCAAAGTCCCCACCCCCTTTTCACTCACAATGTTCCCTCCAGAACCCGTGTAACGCAAGGTAGGGTGTATCACCCTCCGGCATATTATATGATCCAAGAACCGTATCCCCCTAGTAATATGTTCAATCTCCAACGTGGAATTATCCAACCTCACCCCAAACACACTCTCACAAAATGCAACAATCTTCTTCCTCAATTCCACAGCATCCTCTCTAGGCCCTCGAATCCCAATCAAAAAATGCCCCCCATATCTAATGTAATCCATCTTCCTAGTCTTTTCCTTCCCACTCGATGGAACAAACTCAGGCCATGCCGGGTTATGACACCCATCATCAATGGAATACTTCCATATGGAATCAAACTCACTAGGCCTAAAAAACTCAACAATCCTTTTCTCCATCCAACAATCCAACTCATTAAGACAAACATTAGCAAGCAAAGGACTTAAAATCCCACAATGGCCATAATTAGGTACCTTAGCAGCCTCCTCAGGAGCAAAACTAAAAAACGTTCTCAACCAATAAGGATCAGGTTTTGGCTCATTCTCTTTTAGAATCCTCTTCTTCGTAGCCCTTCTCTTCTTCAGTCTCATCAACTCCTCGACGTTCTCTTCCTTGCGCGATAAACTACGCATTTGTACCCCCTCAAGCGCAGATTTTATCAACCCCAGAATTTTCTTATCCCTGGTACCCTTTTCAAGGGAACACATTACTACATGTGGATCCACGTGGTTCAAAATCTCAGACAAATCCCCTTTGAGGAACCACAAGTACCCTGCGAAGTTACTCCGAATGGTGCGAATAACCGTGTGGGCATTTCGACCAGGTCGAAAAGCGTGCGATTTGGGGGAGAACCGGGGTTCAAAAACCGGTTCGAGAATCATGAGTAGCACCTCCTGAACAACGCGGTCCTGGAAGCAGGACGCGTCGGATTTGATAGCTGCTTGGAGTCTGCGTTTAGAGAGGGGCTTTGTAACGGCGGCGTCGTTGGGGGCACGAAGGAGAGGATTCGTTTTGTTGTTCCATTCGAAACGGTTGCGGATTACGGCGTTACGGAGGGAGAGCAGGGAGTGCAGAACGGGGGTGCCGACGGCGTTACGCGGAGGGAAAGTGCCGGTGGCGTGGGCACATGAGCGTTGGTAAGCTAAAAGCCAGAGATCGAAGTTGGAGAGGAAGCCGGTGAGGTTGGGGAACGAGGCGTTTGGCGGAGAGGAGAAGGTTTTGACCCACAGAGAAGTGCAAATTTCGATTGGGTCTTCTTTCAATAGAGAGTGCGGGTCTAGGTTCTGGTTTCCTTGGTGATGGGGTTGAGGGGAATGAGAGGTAAATGGACGCGATAAGTGGTGGAAGTGGAAGAACGAGAGTGTGGTTCGATGGAACCCAAAGTGTTCGACGATTTTCCTGAATGACATTTTGTCACATTCTTGCAGTTGGTGGAGTTGGGCGACGTAGTTCCCTCTGGCGTTCCCTCTGGCGTTCCCCAACTATTCAAGTCATTTTAAATCGCAGATAAGTTTCAAAATTCATTCAATATTAGAAACAAAACAATTATTTTATTTAATATATATTATTTAATGGGTTTGTTAATACGTACATGTGTTTTTGAGTTGGCATGAGATTATAATAGACAAAAATATATGTATTCTAAGTTTTAAGAATTTGGAAGTTTTTTTTTTTTATTTTTGAGAATGAAAATTATTTAAATATCCTTGATCCTAAAATTTAGAATCTATAATTTTGTCTACTATAATTCAGTACATATTGTTAAAACGTATCAACTAAAACAATAGACCTATGTGCGTTAACAAACCCATATATATATATATATATATATATATATATATATATATATATATATATGTATAAATCAGATATGGCCAAATTATCATCGATATATTCTTAATTAAAATATTACGTTATTTAATATTTTTATTGATTCTTTTTTCAGAAAATTATGTTCCTTTCACGTAAATATAAAAAAAAAAAACTATATTTAATTTAAAATTATTTAGTGACTTACTTTTACGAATTAAAATCCATACCACGCATATTTTAAAATACACTAAAAAGATAGAAATTATTTTATTATTATTTTTTAATCTTAATAAAAATAAATGACTATAATGATATGAAATTATAATTTAATAGTTAGTAAATAAAATTATTTTTTTTATATAAAGTTATTAGTTATACAACACGAATAAAGATTATACTGATACAATTTAAACTCTTATTATATGTATGTATGTGTATATATGGGGAAAATTCTATGAAAAAATCTTTATTAAATGAAATTATCATGTGTATACGAAAGTAATTTTACTATTACTGTATAATAAATGTGTGTTAACATTATTGGATAGTTTTTACAAGGGCTTAGATATATGTAGCTCTAAATATGAAAATCAAAGTCTCTAAAAAAATTAAGTATTACATCATCAATTTATTTTGAGTTTATATATATTATTTTTCGTCTAATGGTAGTATAAATTGAAAATATTATTCATATACAATTTCATTGGTCGACTTTAGCCAACACCTGATGAGTGTGTTAATTCTTCATTTTGATTAAGTTCCCTTATTAACCAAATTAAGCTTTTATTTATAATTACTGTATCACACACACCTATTATCTACCGAAAAGCAATATATATTTAACTTTTACGATTGATACGAGTGGTCGATCCTTCCAAATGTATTCAATGTAGGATATAAAAAAAATAAAAATTTAACAGACCTTTAAAAGTTATACAAATTCAAGATATAGGAATTTTTTTCAAACTTTTATGACTAACACTAGTAAAATTTTATAACTAACATTGATTCAAACTTTGCAATGAAGATGAAGAGAATATACACTAAAAAATCATTAAATAACAATTTCAAAAATACAAATTAGTCATTATATTTATTAAGTTAAATATTACTTTATAAATTAAAAATTATTGATATTTAATTTAGTTTCCATTATTAATAAAAAAATTAAATAATTTATAAATTAGATTTAAATTAGTCTCAGCTATATATTATTTGTGACGTTAAAGCAACCGACAAACTCAGAAAGCAGAATTGTATTGTATTATTATATTACCAATATTTTGTGCATGATAATTTATGCTGGATTTTAGAAATATTACAAGCAAGGTAGTGATATTAGAAAAATAAACACGCTAAATGTATACCATAAAAGAAAAAACAAGACAAAAAATGGGTGTACCACATAAGAATCAAGAGATTAATTTTAATATAATATCTATTCATGAGTAAAGGTAACAATAAATTATGTATAAATCGTTGTTACATATTTTAAAGCATTTAGATCAATTTTTAATATTTTCAAAAGAACATTTTTTAATATTGGTACTTTATTTTAATTTATCATTATTTAGTATTCAATATTCTCATGGATTAAATTAACTTTGCATTTTAATTTAATATCTCACATTTTGGATAAAAATAAGCATAAAATTAAACCTTTTTTTCATCTAAAGCAAATTTGAAACCTATAGTTTCATACTGTTGGGGAAGCAGCTTTAAATCATATAAAGGTGATTATTTAATGAAAGGTTTCGTTTGCTCACATCAATCACTAATCAACTTAACTTTGATTTATGCTGTCTCTAACTTTATGCAAATCATAATAAGTGGAATTAAAAATCGCCCCAAAACAAAATTCCCTTCCAATTCTAACAAAACATAATCAATCTTTAGCCCCAAATGCTAAAAACTAGCCTTTTAGAATGTTTTTGAGTTTCAAAATACTATTACGATTAAATATTTAAATTTTATTTTAGATATATAATAAACAATACAAAAGGATGCAGAATTATTTTTAATTATCACTTTGATTTCTTAAGAACTTAATTTAGTTACTCTTTGTTTATCGTGGTATTTGATGTTGTTATATATTAGAGCTTGTGCTAGAGGAATAAGTTGGTTTAGTGTTAATTCACACACTTAATACTATTTATTTTTTATTTTTAAAAACGGCTAACTTGTTAATATTTACCATTTTATCTTGAAAAAGAATAATTTTTTATTGAATGTAATTTTTATAAGACGAATGAATTCGAAACAATGATTAGAATCATATGAAACAAAAATACGTTCGGTGGCTCCAGAAATAAGAGTAGGACCCACTCTATGAAACACGGTTAATGTTAAATAAAAGAAAAAGGTAAACATAATACAACATTAACAAAGAAAGATTATCTTTCGTCATAATTTAAAACTAACATCTAGTGATAAGGTCTTAATCACAACCACAATATCAATCACTAAACGACAATTTATCAGCACTAAAGATACGAACAGTTTAATTAATTTCATTTAAATATAAAATTTAAACATTAAATAAATTATAATAACTCAAATATATTATTAATATTAATTATTTCTTAACCGATTTTGGTCCATATTGTTTTCTTTTTTCAAGCTTTATTAAAAGAAAGGTTAACTGTATTAATAATATATATGTTTTCTTTTTCAATTGACGTGGATCGATGTTATTTCACTAATTATTTAGATTAATGTAACTTATTTTCATAATAATATTGATTAAAGTATTGTTTCTCCAATTTTTCAAATCGTTATATATTGAAAATTCTCTTGAGTTAATATTGACAAAATAATGTTAATCAAATATTAATCCAAAGACCATAATAATTTTTTTTTAAAAAATATTGGTATAATTAATAGAAGATATCACTACATAAATTGACAATAAAAAAATAATGATAATAGATGTTAATAAAATAAATCTAATTCATATATTTGTCAAGAAATAGCGCTTTTCACATTGACGAAGAAAATCATAGCTAAATTTTGAGCAATAAATAATAATGATTTATAAAAAATTATAAAGTAAGTAAAAATAACTCATGTTAATATTAAAAAAGTAATTGGAATGTAATTTTGTCTTATCATTATAAAATATGTATAAAATTTATGGTTTGTGAAATTAAATTTAATTTAAAATTAATCTTTTAATGATATATATTAGTAAATTTGTTTTCTCTTTTAAGTTTATTGTTGTTACTATTGAACCACTCATTATTATTTAAATTTAGTCTTAACGTGTCAATTAACATTATATAAAGTGGATGAGTATCAGTTCACAAACACTTTTATAAAAGTTAAATCAAGTTTAAAGTTTATTTTTAATAATTATCTATTATTAATTATGATATATAGTGTAATTGAATATTTAAAAAAGGTTAATTAGAGGTGAGTTATTCACTCTGGAAGATTATTATTTAAGTGAGATTAAAGTATAAAGGGCATACAATATCTGAATTGAAGGTGATAGGAGATGATGCAATTCCCTTTTGGTTGATAAAGAAACAAAGTATGATATATAACATTGTAAGTTATATATAAATGACTTTATTAGAAAGAATTTAAAGGAGACAACTTTTTTTTTATCTTGACTATGATGTTGCGGAAATGTTTTCTTACTCGGAAAGGTATATGATTTTTGGTATATTTATTGTGACATGGATCCGACTTGTGTGGCACATCGTCTAGAGAGCCGTCCCTACAATGCATAATTCATTGCATGCAACAACAAAGTAAACGCCACGAAACTTCAATGCTATTCTAACATAAGACTTTTGCTTTTCCCCAACGATGCAAATCCACATGCCCTTTCTCTCATTCTCCTCCACCTACCTCACATTTTTTATTTTTTTCACCCTTCTATCAGATCAAATCCATTAACTCAACAAACAAACAAATATACTTTTACCATATGACATCTCTGTCTCTGTAACTCATATGAGAAAATACTGCATTCATTATTTAATAACATTTCACAACATTATCTAATGGACCTATCGTAATTAATAATTCCCTCTTTTATGATACAAATTCAGTTCAAACTTAAATGAAAGAAACAACACTAAAAAAGGGAACTTTGTAACCAATTGATAAAAGGTAAACTGAGCAATATCACAACCAAGAAAGGGAAAATATACATACTCTCCCATGATTATTATTGGTTGAATTGAACTAAAAGTTTAAAAGTGACCAAAACCAAGGGAAAAATAGAAAATTGCAGAAGCAAAAATGAAGTCTCACTGATTTATGACTATACATTTTGTTAATTCTCTTATTTTGTCTTTTATTACAACATTAAGATAAGGCAAGAAAAACTAACAGTGAGTAAGTGGTGCCGGATAAGGAAGAATTAAGGATCAAAAGCAATGATCAATACACTTGGTAATCTGAATGCTCCACGTGTAAAATATGAGATAAATGTGACGGTTATTTTAATGTGTAGATTATTTATTGGGCCTTTAAACTTTGACTTATCTCATCAAGGTTGTGCAGTGGTACTGAGATGGCAGTGGAAGGAGGAAGACACCGTATTGGGTTGATCATTGTGGCAAGGTGAGGAACCAGAAGGAGGGACGTAACCCTTTGGGAGCATGACAGAGAAACGTTGCGAGTCACGTGACTGGTGCATGTTCTTGGACACTATCTTCTTTCTGTGCCTCATCATGTTCTTGTTTCTCCTTGTTCTTCTCTTCTTGAGGCGTTCTTGTTTGGTGAAAGGGGTGGTGTAGGGAGTGTTCTTGAGGTAGAACATTTGGTAGTGTTGTGGAGGGGTGATGGTTGGAGAAGGGTTTGGGTGCTGGATCTCTGCTAGGGTGGAAGAAGATGAAAAAGAAACTGTGTAAGAGAGGAGGAAGAGAATGAAGAGTGTTATTGTGCACATGCACTTTAGGGTTGGAGTGAGGTTGGCCATGAGACTGAAGAGTTGAGAAGTATGAGAGTATTTGGTGGTGCATTATTTGTGTGGAGAGGAAAAGGAGAGGGAATTATGGAAGTGAGAGTGCCGAGATTGAAGATGAACGAGAATTCCAATGGGTGGTTGAGACTTTTGAGACGATAAAGGGAGAGAAAAAGGAGAGAGGAGAAGATCGATTTGCGAAGAAAAGTTAATAGTATTGGAAGATGGGATCGATTTGTGGCTTATATATAACATAATGATGTCCTATCACTACTTTTTCATATAGGATTCATTTTTTTCTTCTTAAACTAATGCAAGTTATTCAAACTTAAAAACTTATAATTCATCTCCTAATTCTAACACATTCTAAAGTTGTTGTTGATACAAGTAAAAGTTATAGCAGTGTAACTCAATCCTTTTTATAAAATATGGAATAAGATGCACCCATGAATTGATTGATGGTGTTTATAAGGGTCTAGGATGTTTGTAATTCTTGGTGGAAAACTCAAGATCTCTTCATAAAATTATATAATTTGAAAACCCTTCACCATCATCCTTTCTCATTTTATTGAGCACTCTACAATAAGTAAAACTTGATGACCCAAATGCAAAGTTTTCATCTTTATCCAAAAATCCCACATAGGTCAAAAGATGACAATTGCAGTCTCATTGAGTTGAGTCAGATGTAGAAAAACTGTTCTTTTAGTTTATCATCCTTTTCCATTAAGTAAGAGAACGAATCCATTAACATGAAAGTGCTAAAGTTATATATATATATATATATATATATATATATTAACTCTTATTTTTATTTTTCAACTCATTCATATGCATAGTTTTATGATTTAATTGAACGAAGATATTTCTTTTATTATGAATAATTTAATATCATTATTACAAAAATGAAAAAGATAAAAATTCTATGTTAAATTTAAATTATTATTAATTTAATATTTGTTTTTTTATGATTTATTCAAATGAATTTAGAAAGAAGAAGAATAAACAATTAAACTATTTTTAAACTTTAATATTTGTTGTTTTAATAATTTTATCAATTTTATTTTAGTAATGTTTGCAAAATCAATAAATTTGTCGGTTATGATAAAAATTTATTTACGTATAATTATGTAATATTTTTTATGATTGTCTTGCTTTTATTTAAATGTTACTTGATATTTTAATTTCGAGTGTATACAATTATAATTCTTTTATAAATATTTAATATTGAAAAAAAAATCAATTGAATATTCAATAATATCATATTTCATTTGATATAATTTTTCTAGGTTTTTTGGAAAAATTAAATAATTTATATTAAAGAAAAACATCTATGAATACGAATATATCTAATAAGAATAGAAATGGAGTAAAAATTTTATATACCATTCAAGTGAATGTGAATTTTATTTTTAAGAATTAAAATAAAATAATAAAATTCATTTATTTTCTGTTACGGTACCTAAATAAGATTCACCTTACTCGCTTAAATGAAAATTTAAACTACAGAAATAAATAACTCACTTTAAAATTATAAAAATTTGAAATATTTAATAAACAAAATTTTTAATTAAAATATAATTAAATATGCAAATTTATAAAAAAGTTGAAAAATTTACTTAAACCTAAAAATAAATACATCAAGACCTAAGTAAACCATAAAAACGAGAAAAGGAACAATAATGTAAAAAAAAAATCACGAAATTAATTTTAATATAATAAATAATATTAATTAATGAGATAAAGATAACAATAAATTCCGTATAAATCATCGTTGAAACTATTTTTAAGCATTTTGATTAAATTTTGATATTTTTTAAAAAAATTTGAATATTTTGTACTTTATGTTTTCATTTATCTTTATTATTAATATTAAAATATTTTCATGGATTAAGTTAAATTTTGTATTTTAATTTGATATCTCACATTTGATAAAAGTAGGTGTGAAATTAAACCTTTTTTCATCTAAAGCAAATTTGAAACCTACAGCTTGATACTGTTGGGGGAGCATCTTTAAACCATATAAAGGTAATAGTTTAATCAAAGGGTTTTGGTTTGCTCACATCAGTCACTAATCAACTTAACTTTGATTTATGCTGTCCCTAACTTTATGCAAATCATAATAAGTGGAATTAATAATCATCCCCAAAACAAAACTCCCTTCCAATTCTTATAAAACAATCAATTTAGCCTCAAATGCTAAAAACTACCGTTTTAGAGTTATTGAGTTTGGAAATACTACTACGATTAAATATTTAAATTTTATTATAGGAATAATAAATAAAAAATGATGAAGGATTATTTTTAATTATCTTCTTTAAATTTTTTTAAGTATTTAGTTTAGTTATTCTTTTATCATTGTATTCAAATTTGCTGTACATGTAGAGAAATATGTTTATTCAGTATTGTACCAGTTGATTCACAAACTTAATACTATTTATTTTATTATTTAAAGAATTGTTAAATTTATAATATATTTTTTTTTTATTTTATGAAAAGTATTAAATTTTTTCTTGAATTTAATATATAACTATATAATAAGTATTCTTTTTATTTAGTGTATACAAATTATTTAAGTTAAATATTTTTAAGTTTCTAAATTTTGATTCGAAATTAGTTTCTATACAAAATTTTGATACATTTTTTTTTCTCTGAACTTTAAAGATTATTCTTATTTAAGTTAAAAATAAGAATTACTCACATTCAACATTTAATTATTTAATAAGTGTCTTTATTTTCATATGTCAATAAGTCACAAAGATATGGAAAGGAGGATGTTAGACAAGATTAAAATTGTTGGTCGAAAGAAAAAGAATTAAAATTTACATAAGATTAAAGCAATAACTCCTGACACTCCATTAAAATTTACACTTTCTTATCTGAATAACAAATATTTGATAATTAAATCTCTAAAATTTTCAATAAAAATACTCTCTTAAAATTATTTATCCAAAAAAAATTATTAAATTAATTTTTTAAATCAATTAGAGAAAAATAATTACACACTTCATACATCGAAGGAGTGTTCTATTCTGTATTCACTTTTGTTTAAAATTATTGAACATTCAGTCAGAATATTATTTGATATACTATTTTACAGAGAATTTTATTGAAATAATTCGATCTTTTCACACCAATACATCATTTTGTATAAAGTAAAGAAAGTAATTGACTTATAGATATGTTATAAAGGAAAATAAAATTAATAATTTATTGGAAGGTGAAAAATATCAGTTATTATGAAACTTTTTATACAATTAAAACTATTTGGAGCTGAAGTAATACGTGTATTTATAACAGTGTTTTAATTTGATAATATTGTAAAATTTATATTGTTAATTCAATTTTTAAATAACTTATTTGCTTTTTATGTTTTTTCAAATGCGTAATTTACTATTCTATACATATTTTTTCTTCATTTGCTTATAAAGATGATTTTTTTCTTTTTATAATTTATCAAATATTTTATTATCATCTATCATTATTTACCGTCTACCTTTAATATAGGTGTTAATAATAACATTCAATTTTTTTTGTATATTCAATAGAACTATATAAAAGATAATACTCAATTATACATTGAAAAATATATTAAAAAAGACAATTTTATTATTCAATGTAACTCCCGTGTGATAATACTTGAAAATATTTCATGTTAAATATATTCAAGAATATCTCATCTTAAAGGGTTAATCTCTGAAATTCTTTTGCATTTATATGTATATTATACTTTCCACCATCTTTACAGTTATATTTATATATCCAGAAATAGAATACGTTATTTTTTTCTCCGGTAAAAAATTCCTACAATATAACTAGATAATAATTACATACTTTTCATAATACTTCCCGTCTTTAGAAAGAACTTATATTAGAAGTTGACCTTCATAAACAGAATTAGGCAAGATATTATGATATGGTATGACGATTGACTAGTAAATTTCTAACGTGTGGGTAAGATAATTAAGAATAGTAAAAACTCTCTTCAAATATATAAATGCATATATATTTTTAATTTATATTTATAAAAAAAGAAAGAGTCAATTAAGTATATTTTATGTTTTTAAAATTTTGATTACATTTTTTCCCATCTAATAAGTTGGTTCATAAAACCTCTAGGAAGATTTGTAAAAATAATAGGATATAATTAAAACGTGTTGAATGCTTCAAACACCATCGATCTGAAAGTTATTCTCACAACGTCCCTTTTCTCGCAGCGGAGAAACCTCTCTCTCTCTCTCTTTGGTCGCATGAGATGATGCAACTTAGGCATAGAATCCCGCTGTTTTTACGCAACCGAATTCTTAGCTAGATTTTCGTGTGTCTTTTGCTCAATTGGAATTGTTGATCGGATCCAACACCATGTCCAAGTCTCTGCCCTACTCCATCAAAGATGTTGACTACGACAACGCCAAGTTTCGCCACCGTTCTTTCTCCAAGGTATGCTTCTCTCTTCAATTTAGATCCAATCCTCGTCGTTTTCCCCAATACCTATCTTTCTTAGCTGCATCCATTCCTTTAATCCTGATCACGCTAATGCGATTCTCTATAATCTTCACATTAGTTTCTCTTTGTACTCCTTGCCATTGTGAGTTTGTAATGCGCATTTGTGTTAGTTTAAGAAGGAATAAAATGTTTAGTTATTTGCTACGTGTCGATTTTCCAGGTTGTTACTCAGAACTTGCTCACCGGTAACCTAAAGCGTGATTGTGTCAGCTGTAGTACAGGAAAGTTTCTATTCTTGATATTGATTTTTGGCGTGGCTTATCTTGTGTTGGCACACTCGAGTTCAGGTGGTGTAGTTTCTAATGATCGAACAATTGTGAATAGAGTCAGTTACGCCAATAGTAGCTTTGTTGATGGTGCTGGCAAAATAAAGAGATTCTGGAGAAGGCCTCCGAGGCTTCCTCCTCGATTATCGCCGGATGAAAAGGTAAGTAGTAATGGCGCTGGCCAGGTATTGGGAAATCCGGATGTTGTTAGGTCAATGTGGATTGCTAGGCAACAGAAGGTTAAGGAAGCTTTTCTTCATGCGTGGTCTGGGTATAAAAAATTTGCCATGGGTAGGGATGAGCTTATGCCACTCAGCCGGCAAGGAGTTGATGGATTAGGAGGGTTAGGTGCGACGGTTGTGGATGCTCTCGATACTGCTATGATTATGGGTCTTGATGAGGTTGTTGCTGAAGCTGGATCCTGGGTTGCGGAACACCTTTCTGAGAGAATTAGGACCAAGGGTCAAGTGAATTTATTTGAAACCACAATTCGGGTTTTGGGTGGACTTTTGAGCGCGTACCATTTAAGTGGTGGGGAAAATGGAATGAACATTACTCAAGCAGGACCTAAACCAGAAGTTTATCTAGCAACTGCTAAGGATTTGGCTGACCGTTTGCTATCTGCTTTTACGACCAGTCCCACTGCTATTCCGTTTAGTGATGTTATTCTTCATGACAAGTCAGCACATCCAGCTCCTGGTGGATTGAGTAGCACGTCAGAAGTTTCCACTGTGCAGCTTGAGTTTAATTATCTCAGTTCTGTATCTGGTGATCAGAAATATGGTTTGGAAGCAATGAAAGTCATGGAGCACATGAAGACTCTTCCAAAATTTGAAGGACTGGTTCCTATCTATATTAGGTATGAAACTGAATATAACGTAATCATTGTGGAATTCGTATTCAATTGGAGTAATTCTGGATAAGTCTTTTGATTGGTTTTGTTCATATACTTATTATATTTTCTTTTTATTTTCTCATCTTGTTTCTACTGACATTTAGTCATCTCTAATAACTAAATGCAGCCCTCACTCTGGCGAATTCAATGGAGAAAATATTAGACTGGGATCTCGTGGTGACAGTTACTATGAGTACTTAATTAAAGTATGGCTTCAGAGTGGAGATAGTAGCAATAGTAATACATCATATCTATATGAAATGTACAAGGAAGCAATGAATGGTGTTAGACATCGTCTTGTTAAGAAATCAATTCCAAATGGACTAGTTTTTGTTGGAGAATTACCTTATGGATTAAACGGTGCTTTCAGCTCAAAAATGGATCACTTGGTATGTGGTACTTTCTAATTTTTAAACTTGGCATTGCAGGAAATTTATTTAGCCATATAGTATAGTTGCTTGAAAATATCATTCAGTAGAAATCGTGCAATAGGTTTGATCTAGTTACTGTGCCATATGTAATATGCTGCAGTCGCTATACCTTAATTATGAACTGCTGGATTGGTTTGTCATTAGAAATTGTCTAATTGTATTTGATGTACGTAAAGTATGAAATTCAATTTTTTATCCCCTTTGAAATTATGATGTTCCCAGTTTCCCACCCTACTACGGTTATGTATGATTCTATAGAAAATTGAACAGCAGATGTTCTTGCAGGTCTGCTCTGTTATCATTGTCCACTGTAACGCTAAGTCATATTCATTCCATAAACATCTTAAAATGCCTATATAATTTGTTTCACATACTGGGAACTAAGTTTTCCTCTTATGTTTAATTATACTGTATATATAATTGGAATCGGTTATGATTTTTTACAATTTAAGCATATTATTAGGGTGCATTTTTTTAGATGAGAACGTCATAATTTTACTCAACGACAACATTCAAATGAACACTGAGCCTATATTTCATGGTTGAGGTTACAAAAGAATGATGGAAAAATGGCAACCATAATTTTCTGAAGCCTGAACCGTATGCCTAGTCCGGAAATTTACATTTACAGTAGCAGTATTAATTCGGAGTAGTAAAATGGGTTCCAATGACAGCTTTAATGCTCTTAGAAAGATTTTGTCCCAAACATATATAGAGAAGATTGAGTTTAATAGATTTCTTTGAGCTGTGGATTTGACAGAGAGTATCAAATAGCTCTTCCGTTTAGTAGAAAAATATCTCTGCTGTCATTTGCTTATTTTTTTTGCCCTCATTTTTCTCATGAAAATTCTGTTGAGCGCATTGATCATAATTAAGATTTAAGAGTTCCCTTGTCAATACTGACTTGTACATATTAACATTGATGTAAAATTGCAATGTCTGCCCTTTCAGGTGTGTTTCCTACCTGGTACTCTTGCACTTGGTGCCACTAAAGGTCTTACAAAGAAACAGGCAATGACAAACAATATGCTTAACTTTGAAGACCTAGAAAATCTGAAGCTAGCAGAAGATCTGACTAAAACATGCTTTGAAATGTATGCAGTAACTTCAACTGGTCTTGCTCCTGAAATTGCTTACTTTCATACCGAGGTTAGTAGACTTTATATAGAACGTTTTATTTCATCAGTTGAAAGAAGATCACAAGAAAAGGCAACATTTATGTTCTATGGTGCTGCTTATGGAAATAATTTGTTTTTCTACAGAAATTTTTCATGGCAAGAATAGAAACATGACATCTTGCCTCTTGCTTTTCGTGTCCAGGATTTTTCTGAAGAAGGTCACGACGGAGGAAATAAGAGCTCAGAATTTGTTAATGATATCATAATAAGACCTGCTGACCGTCATAATCTTCTGAGACCTGAGACTGTGGAGTCGTTGTTTGTTTTGTACCGCATCACAGAAGATCCAAAGTATGATTTCCTCCTATGTTGTATATGATTAGTTTATAGTCATATTTCTTTTAACCATATCTAAGAAACAGTGAAAGTTAGCTTAATTTTTTTTTCCTTGTTTTATTTCTTCATTATTTTTTTGAAATAACTAGATATGACTATCTTGTCTTACAGATATCGTGAATGGGGTTGGCAAATCTTTGAAGCTTTTGAAAAACACACAAAGGTTGATACAGGTGGATATTGTTCCCTGGACGATGTAACCAGTGTTCCTCCTCACAGAAGAGACAAAATGGAGACTTTCTTTCTAGGAGAAACACTCAAGTATTTATACTTACTTTTTTCGGACAGCTCTCTTATTCCTCTGGATAAATTTGTTTTCAACACAGAAGCCCATCCTATACCAATCAATTTGAAGAAATGAGTTTTATTCATCAAAGCCATTCAACAGTCAATTAATAGAAATACGACCCTGTTCTCACAAAGTGAGATGCTTCTTTGAATTCAGTCTAGCATCTCTTACACTGACCAAAAGCAGTTCTGGTTTTAAAGGAAATGATTAGCTGGGTTCTCAGTGATATTAAAAACTGTGAAATACTGTTTGGATCAGGCAATTCATCAGAAAACACATTTAGAGACCGTCAAATTGACTTCCACTCATTTTCTTGGATTTATAGCCGGCCCTATCTGAACGAGATTGTAAAATTTTGTTTTAATTAGTTAACATTGAACAGCGAGCAGCTTTTGTAATTTAATTGTATGATTTTCCATATCTTTCTGAATGCTTAGCATTTTATGATTCGATTACACGGTTGTCATTGTGTTCCAAAAGATCTTATCTATCTTCATAGCATCACGAACACAAATTTTCGTTATCGAGGCACAGAAGAAAGAGACGATCTCCATCTCGGATTACATTTATGTCATCTATCTCTGCATTCTCGGTATTTACTACTTTTGTAGGGTTGAAGCCGCCAAATTTTTCACCTGCAATTTTGCAAGTTTATAGTTAGGAGGACAAAGTGGGAGCAGTAAAATGTTACACTGTTTTTGTTTCTTGAATATAACATGAATTTTTTTGCACCATCTCCCCCTCCGCCCCTTTTCCCCCTTAAAATAGTTGATCCAGTGTTTGTGTGTGTGAAACTATAATTGCTCCTCTATAGGTTCTTATATCATAATTCATAACCAACGTTTTATTTTGAGTCAAAAAGCTTACCGGCAATTTTGAGCAGCTCTTCTAACGAATCGGGCAGGATTATTAATTTTCCGTGGCCTCCCTGTGAGCTACTCTTGCATCCATCTAGCAACTGGATTGTTACTCTCCTTTTGGGAAGCCTTGCCGATTCTATATCACTTGGACAGTTAGAATTTCTTGGATTGGAGTTTGTGGTTATTTTTTCATTTGGATACTTGATGGATCTAATACCTCCATGTCTTCTGTTTCTCGTTGAGCTATCCCTGTCAAGGACGATTTCTGGCTCCTCTATCTCTATTCTAAATTCATCCAACTTCTCCTTTTCATGACTCCTTTTTGGGTCACAAATGCTCTTGTTTTTCGGCTGTTTTGCTAGAGCATTCTGTGTCCACCCTATGGAATTTGCGTTAGGATTTGATTCTCTTTCCAGCAGAATTTCAACAACATCTAGATTCCCTTTGCGTGCAGGGGCACGAGCTTCTCTTGTTTCATGCTCGGGGATCACGCTATGTTTAGTGACTAAATGGTCATCATTAGTCACATTACGCAAACTGATCTCAGACTTTCTAATATNTATGCACTCTCCTTCACCCATTAATGAATGCTCATGTGAACTATTTGTACACTCGTGAGAAGAGCTTCGTATCGTATGATCTCCTTGAAGCAGTTCATTTGGAAACCGCCCAGAATCTGTGCATAGAAATTCAAAGCCAAAATCTTCACGCCCCTTCAACCTCTGTCAAAGCATAAAAAAGTGGTTCAGGAACCTATTATTGTTGGCGGAATGCGCCATAAATGAACTTTATATTAAATATTCCCAATGATTTGAATTTAGAGGTCTTCCATATCCTCACTATTACCATTAAAAGGTTATCCATAATAATCTGTGCGTCTCCTGGATTTGCTTGTAAAACATTCATTAAGGATGTTTTGTTGAGTCTTAAAATCTGCGAAAGTTCTGTTGTACGAACTGTAAAAGGCTGGGGTATCTGATACAAAACTCCAATCTCTCCAAACGCATCAACTGCAACTGCCTTCCCATGAACCTAAATTGTTTAATGTAGAGAGAGAAAGTTATATTTAGTTATTTCATATTTTGAAGCTGAATAAAATGTCATGATCTTGAGCAACTTTACATGATCATGCCCATCGATGTAGCGAACCAGATCCTGCAACAGGTAACAGTTTAAAAAAAAAAAAATTGTCAGTAAACATTCTCCAATATTAATTAATGCTTATTGAATTATTCACGATTTAAGCTAACTCACCACTGCCCCTGAAACCAACACATAAAGTTCCGTGGAGGACTCGTTTTGTAATATGACATCTTCCTTGGGTGGGAAATATTCAGCTTCGATATCTGAAATCTATTATAACAGGGTCACTTGAGTCAATTACGGATATTTTAGCATTAAGACAAAATGTCACGATGATAAAAACAAACAAGGCATGTGGGGTATCGGTATCACCAGTTGGAAAAGGAAATCATGTGAGACTCCTTGGAAAAGGTAGACCTTTTGCACGACAGGAAAAAACAGATGGTGTGCAATGCTTGAACGAATTGCCTTTGGAAGATCATTCAATGTTTCTTGCTGCTTCAGTCCTTCGGTTTTAAACCTCAAACATATATGTGATAACATCTGATCTTGTATGCGATGGGGCAAATTATTTCTTGATGCAAATTCAGAAACTGCATTGACTGTGTCTCTCTGCGGCACCAAAACCAATCCTCTCTTCATTAGACAGAAGAAGTAAAATTCATCTTATCTGAACGAGTAATTTTATTGGAAAGGAGATAGTTAGTTATTGCTGAAAATAAAACTGCAGCGCAGCCAACATTCTATGAAACTAACAGTAGAATTATGCTAGATTTAGATTTGCTGTTTTAAATGTAACACCAAAATGCGGGGCCCACAGAGTATCTAAAATTAGCTTTATGAACATTGTCCTGGATAGTGACTTTGAAGGGCATTATTAAATGAGAAACAGATTTTAATTTAATCTAAAGCATAATAATAATTGGCACTGATAAATTCAGCACTACCAGAAGAGAAAAAACAGGAGTTTGAGAGAGTACATACAAAATTTCTGGTACGGCTGGTCCAGTGGACTACAAGGTTAGTCATGTTTCCAATGATATAGGATGTTAAACCCAAGTTGAACAGCATGTAAGCGATGTCAAACAGCATCTCTCTTGTGTTCTCAGCATGTAAATCCCCATAACCAGTGGTAGTAAGAGTGACAATCGACCAGTATATTGCTGTGACATATCTGTCCCAAAGACTTTCTTCTTTGAAATTTGGGTACACAGCACCAATCCAGGTTCTTTTGGAATCTGGGTACCTATCTGCAATGAGATAGTTAAAGCATCCCGCACAGTGCACAGCAAACAAGGTTACCTGAAATTTTGTGAAAGTGGCAACTCAATTATAGAAAGTACCTTGAAATTGTTACAGCAAGAAGAACAAAGAAAACATATGAATTCAAGTAGCTTACAGCAATGAGCTTTGTGCACCTAGTCCAGAAATAATTGAAGCGAATGTCCTTTTCAAGCCTGAAAGCAAAGCAAAGGCGCCATTAAGAATTGTCATATTCTTGAAATTAGAAGCCTCTGATGAATATGATATGGTGGTATTGGTATACCTTGCAAACAGAGAACTGACTCGTCTCAAACGCCATAACCGAAACATGTTAAAAACTTTGAAGCCAAGCTCCCTGCCACTATTCGTGAAAAGGAAGCTGAAGGACTGAAACGGTATTGTTGAGCAGACATCAAAAGCAAACCAGGAAGATAGGTACCTGCAAGTTTGGTTGGGCCATTTAGAGTAAGCAGAGTTGTTGTAGCATCATTTAGCTTTGAGGAAAAAGTTATGTACATTCACCTGATTGCAATCCTCTTCGGATCATCCACAAGAAGATAAGAATGGTGGTCAAGGTATGCAACAAAGAATGTCAACACTATGTCAATTGCAAAGAAACCATTGACAATGTTGTCTATGATGAATAGAGCGTCTTCCTTGTAAGGCAGAAAGGCAAACTCAAATGGGCAAATCCAAGCTGAGTATATGACTAGAGCAACCAGTACCAACTCCCAAGCCCTGTAATAAAAGAACATGAGAAGATGCAGACACAAACAATATTCATAAGAGTTATGTATCTTCTTGTGACTATATGTAAAGGGTCATTACATCACCTATAGCGAGGATTGAAAGGGGAGATTACGTATCTTCTAAGTCTAATTTCCTGGTTAATTCTGGCTCCAAGAGATGGCAGGAGATCGTCATTGGCCAAAAAGCTTCCATGGGGAATATTACCCATTTGGTATTCATCTAGCCAGAACCTCTGGAAGAAGTTTTTTGTACAGGAAAGCGACATGTGTGTTTAAGTTTGAATCCTCAAGGCTATGTAGAGGTAGTTAAGCGTTCAAGGGATTGAATTGAATCCTAAGGAATTGGCCATATTTATAGTCTGGTTGTAGACTACTTATTCTCTGACTTTTTCCTTATGTAGCCTGTGATAAAGGAACAATAAGGAAGCTTATGAAACTAATGCAAATTAAAAGATAGATAAGGGAGTGGTGAAAACGTGTAGGGAAAATCTTTCGTTTTGCCTCAACAAATTAAGATTGACAAATTGAAGGAGAGTGGAGGAAAAGTGATAGCCCGGCAAGTGGCAGACAAGAGAGTAGAGAGTTTCTGAAATGCAGTTGCAGACAATTTTGTATGCCGACTAGGGGATACAAAGAAGGTGCAATGGTGTTTCTTGCTGCATATATTGTGGTGGTATTGGTGGCCGTGGGGTTGGTTTTGGTTGATGTGGTGGTAGCTCCATTGCTACATAAAAGGGTAGAAATTATATAATAAAAATATAGCCTTGCTTTTGAAGAATAGATTCAGGATGAAACATATTGGTTAGTGTTTAGTTCACATATCAAAGGACAAACCATACCAGACAGACAATAGAATGAGTGGGGATTCTATGTAAATATGACACGTGGGCCAGTAAGCCTTTTTCTAGGGGGTTGTAACACACTAATACTTGTCCAAAACCCACTAACAGAAAATCTCAATTATCAATCAATGTAGCTGATTATCAAGATATCTTCATGTGCTAATTCACCTCCTTTCTTTTTCTTTGTAGTTTTGGAATGGCCGACAATGAATGCTTCAGATTACTGCCGACCTTTGATTAAAGGGCCTTGTGGCCCATATATGATTAGGTGATGATAATCTACTGCATGTGGATTATATATTGTGAAGTAATGTGTTGATAAATGTTTTAGAATTATGAGGTAAAATCATGTATTGGCAGCATTTTTCTTTCTATTCTCTCCATTCATTCATTCTTGTCTTTAAGCCACAAGGTAGGATGTCTACATTGCAAGGTAACAAAAGTAACTATAGTTTGTTTGACGTTTTGAAATAGCTGATGGAAAGGAATGAAGCACAATATACTTCTGGTTTTTGAAGGAAGAATAAAGTTGAGAGCTCTCATTAGTTAATTTAGCATGTGGAAGAGGGTCATTATCTAAGTACTGGTCCCGTATGAATATCTCACAAGAATCTTTCCCGAGATAATGGGGGGGGGGATAGCATAAACCCACTTGCTTCTGCACAAAGGTTGTGCCAAAGAGAGGAGAAAAATCTGCTAAAAGGCCAAAAACATGCGAGCTAAATATAAATAGGACTTCTGGTATAGTATATGAGTCTTGGAAGAATGCATGTGCAGGATACATAGAACATATTTTGGATTTTATGCACATGGAACAAGAAAGAGTGCGTTGTATACAGCACAATTTGACAGTTAACAGAAAATTGTTAGTAAAAGTGAACTGAAAAGAAGATCTTTGTCAGTGAATTGAAAGAGAATTGCAAAGTGAACTTGGTAGGACATCTAAGACAAAGTATCGAGACATTAAGCGAAACTTGATACTCATATTTACACTCAAACATTTATCCAACCGTAGTATGCAAGCAATGGCTGATAAGCATCTTAATAATGATTAATGCAATTATGCAAACATGGAAGTGGGGTTGTGGCAGACTGTTTGTTTCTTGTGGTGGCGCCGCCAGAGAAGCCCCACCTCTCGTGGGAGGCATGTTCTCGAGGTACACAGATACATGTAGAAGGATGTCAATGTGGCAGTGTGACCACGTGGACTATATAAGGGTGTTTTTCAGGGTTCCTTTGATTACTAATACGAATCATCCAAAATCTTGTTGGTTAAGGATTACTGTGTAGAACTCTTGAGTGTGGTTTAGTTCTCCATGGTTAAATCACGAATCATTATTCTCGTGGATGTTGACAATGCATTGCCAATTCTCACTATCCATGTAACCTTTAATGTTTCTCACCAACTCTATAGCATATTGAATTGAATTGGTGTCACAAAATGTGGTTTAGCTTCTCCTTTAACAGTCCCACTGGAGGATAAATTTTGTCAGAATAAAAAATGATGATGTTGTATTAGGCAATGAAGTGATTTTGAAATGTGCATAGAGCATAGAAAACTTTTCTCTCCCATGAAAAAGATAGATTTTTGGGTTTGGTATCAATTGGGGCTCACTTTTGCTTGTTTGCGATGGACACAGGTATCAAATGAATATATGTTATTATTTTAAAGATATATACATATATAAGGAAAGAGACTGCGGGAACAACACTTCTAATAAGAGTGCTAATTAATTAATGTAAACTAAAACGTAAGATAGATTCTAGAAAAAAAAAAGAATATTTGTCTGATGAAACTGCGAAGAGAAGTTGAGGGATGGTCCATTAAAAGGGTCATCTTTAATTATTTGTAAGATAAATTTGCAGCATTTGGGCATCACCATCACCATCGAGTGGTCCTCTTTAATTAAGTAGTGATACAAAAATTACGTGATTTCTGAAATATGACCCAATTGAATGTTTAGATTTCCATAAATAAGTGTCACTTTCTAGAGAATGAAAAATTTGGCATCTTTTGGTATTTTTAGTGACGATTTCTGCATGTGAAGTTCAATTACAATGTTGCATTTCTAGTAGGAAGCGAAAACCAAATCCATCGTTACTCTTTATTTGAAAATTAACATGCACCATACTGGATGCAACATTATTCAAACATTCTTGTTTTAGATAATGTTCATCTATCTTTAAGGATTAACATGTTTCATGAATCATTCATAAAAAAGATTTCTTATAATAAATATATTTATACTAAATAATAATCATAATAAATATAATAACATTAAATAATAATATTAATTATATATTAATTTTAACTATAATGACAAAATAATAATTTTAAATTTCAATATATTAAAATTTATTTTTATAAATTCACAATTATTTAAAAATTTTTCTTAAATCTAGTCACATTTATCTCTAAATTTCTTTATATATATATATATATATATATATATTTTAATTTTAAATCCTCTCATATTCATTAATTCATTATCTTTCAAGTCTCTTAAAAAAAAAATTCCTTCTGAGTCTAATTTTATGGAGCGAATGAACTATGAATATGAAAATATTATATACTAGGTAAATTCTATTAGAATTCATATTTTGAAAACTATTTTTAACAACTTTTTAATATAAGGACAGGTTTCATTACCCTGTATAAAGTCTTGACATCTGTCTATCTAGCTTGGCATTTGTTCCATTTTATCTATGCATAAGCACTTGACATCTGTCCATTTGGCTCTAAAACTGTATATCAGTGCTTCCTTCGAATGCTGTCTCGGTGTGTACTGTCTTGTATGTTTTTTCCTTCTTCTTCTTCACTGCATCTCCGCGAAAACCTATTCCTCTTTGTAAAGGGGTATGCTTTTGGGTGTGGAGTTTTGTTGGGTTGGTATTTTAGGGTCTAGGATTCTGTTTGATTATTTTTTTTTTTTTCATTTGGAGTTGTGTTGGAATATGGGTCGTGGGTTTTCTCGACAATTTTGGGTTCTGTTTGTGGTGCTGTTTGGGTGTGGAGTTTTCTTGGGTCGGTATTTGTTGTGCCAGAGTACATCTCCATTGTGTTTCTGGGTTTAGTTGTTGGTATTTAAATTTTTAAGTGCTTAGAAGTTTTTTTTTTTTTTTTGTTAAGTGCTTAACTCATGTCCTTTGTTTTCAGTTGGAGAATGTTGGGATGAAAATTTTTGCAATAGAATCACTTGATTTTGATTCCGTCTAACTTATTATATACTATCTATTACTGGAACTGCTATGTAGGAAATGAATTCTTTAAGCAGCAGAAGTATCCCGAGGCATACAAAGAAAACCGAAAGATCCTAGGATATTAAATCTATTTGAATATAATTGATAATACTTATATTTAATGGAAAATGCTGGTCTTTATCTGTCTAAACTCTTCAATGCTTTCAAGCTCTATAGTAACAGAGCAGCATGATATACTAAGCTGAAGGTTTAAAGGATGTATTGAATAATGGCAAAGCACGATATACCAACGGGTCTAAGTTTAATGTACAGAATAGTGGTAATGTATATAATTGCAGAATTTTTTTTGTTTTTGGATTTTGGTTCTTTGTTTATTTCATTTTGTGTTACTTGCTGTTTTGATCTTTTTGTGTTGATTCTATTCCCCTGTGATATGTTATGTCTAATAACATAAACATATAATGTTGGGTTTTTTGTTTTGGTACCCTTCATTGGCATTCTATATGGTTTGGGCTCCTTTAAGAAGAAGGGACAAAAGCAAATAAGGTGTATGATCTGATGTGTTTTCACAAGATAACGTGTTAATTGAAAGTTTAATAAGCTGTGATGTTTTGATTCCGTATAAGATTTGAATATTGTACTTTGTTTCTAAAACTTCCAATAAACAAGAGAAAATAATCACAAACCCCAAAATTTTCCTGTCAAAGTCTATACTAAAATTGATCCAAAATAAATACAATGGTGTCAAAGAAAGACAACGAACAAAAATAAATACGTTTAAGGGATAAAAAATATAACCAAGTTTAATTTATCATTTTTGGATATAACAAAATAGTAAATTATTCTAAATTTTTTAGAATTTAATATTTCTTTAAACTTTTTATTTATATAATATAATTTGTCGTACAGTATTTTTAATTTTATATAAAAATAAATTATGCTCTAAATTTTTTATTTTTTTTCCTTTCAAATGAACACATGAAAAAAAAAGTGTATCACAACTTGAAAATACAACTAAAAACTAGTAGATTAGAAAACCCTTTTTCTCAGTTTGGTAAGGATAAAAATAATAATTTGATATTAAGTGTAATCAATTTTTTTTCTAACATTCCAAGAATGAGAAGTTAATACATCTTTACTTGAAATCATTTTCCTTTTTTTTTTAAAAAAAAAGTCAGTTATTTTTAGGGGAAGTGAATTAAAATTACGTCTGATTTCATTTTATTTTTTTAAGTTGTTGGAAAATTAAAAAAATAAATGCATGTACATTATTTTTTTAAAAAAAAAACAAACAAACAAACAGGGATTCTTTTTTATGAAAAAGTTACAATAAACTGTCCTGTGTCTCCCTCTGATATTCTAATGTTTTTGTTAAGAATCAGAGCTTGTTTTCTCAAGATTTCTTCACTCCTCTGATTTTTTTCCCCCATACCTTTTTCTTTTTGTCACATTTTTTTGTTTCGCTCTCCATTTTTAGAACCATTTTTCAAATTTTAGTCACTTCTGTATACAAGGGGCTTAATCATTATTTTAACATGGATTACAAGCTATATCACAGTAGAAAATATTTTATAAAATGGACAACCTATTTTTTCTATCTAATCTATAAACAGCACAAAGGAGTATAGTTTATGATAACATACTATGTTCTAGTTTAACACATAAATCAAACATGAAAAACTAAAGCACCCAGCAAACTTAGTCAAAATGGAGAACCCCACGCATATAATAGTGTCCAAAATATAAACAATTAATAGCATGGGATCGCAAATACAAACCTAAAATAAACTATTAAAAAATTCACCATCAAATAATAATTATGGTTATATTAACATTTCCGACTTCTATTTGAATTGGCATTTTGAACAAAAACTTAGGTAGCTATTACAGTTTGACAGCAAGACTTATTGACAGAGTTCCAAAACAAGAAGTTTGTAGGTATAGACAAAGAGGAAGAAAATGGAAAAAAGAAAGGTAAAAGAAAAAAAAAATGGAGCAAACTCAATCGAATATTTCCCAAGTGGTGGAAGATGGAATATGATCAAAGGTCTCCCACTTGGTTGTGACTACAACAGGCTTTATTCTGGCATTAGATACCTTAAGTTCATCCAGGGTTTCTACACATTTTTGCACTCTCTTTCCCTGAAAAAGCAAATAGTAGATTATTCTCTGTGACTTACCAATTCAACTTTTGCATAGTCCAAACACTGTAGATTTCCTGTCTAACAATATTTTCCACGGTAAAGGTACTCTAAAATAAACAAAGCAACTTTTCCTTAATTGTTTGCTTTCCTTACCTAAAGTATTATAGGAAGTGTTAATGTTCTTTAATCATACTTTTAATTTCACGTTGGTATATAATATACAATTATTAAATAAAATGCATATTATCAAGATAAGATTGTAAATATGATCAGAAAACGACATAATAGCAACCATGAAGCTGCATGTAAGTTTTGTCTTTAATTTTATGACAAGATTAAAGAAATGATTATGTTATTTAAAGATGTTTTTCACCCACATGACCATACCATGATATTTAGACGAATTACCATTCAAATGAAACCAAACAAACACCAAAACAAGTATAGGTGAGAGAAATTGGCACTATATTGAAAATACCTGCAAATGTTTCTGTGCAGAAGCATCGCCTTCTGCAGTAATGCTTTCTAATTTGATTGCTTGTCTCATAAGCATCTCGATTAGTGTTGTAATTTGAACTTCCGGTACTTTGACTCCGTTGGAAATAGACTTTTCAATGGCAGAGACCTACATCAGAAAGAAAATGTATATTGTATGTTATGTTCGGACAAAATTTCGGGTGCTTACTACTTATATCAAGCAATATGTTTCAGATACGGATTCAAACTTAGGCGTGAAAGGAATAGTATTGTTGAAGCTGATGGTTGTTTGAGTTTACGTTGAAGGATATATCATATAAACATTGATGAAGTTAATTGAGATAGAGTTTATGTCTAAAATGTTCATGATTATAACCTTAACAGCTATAAATAACACATACGCATATAAAAAAAATCAACCAAAATCAACCAGTCACATTTGGCTAATTATCATTGAAATACATTTATAAAAAAGAAATGAAGTTTGAGACGCCACATAATATAACTACACAATATGATGTCATATTCACTCAAATTGTAACACAGACTTGGTCCATGTAGCACAGAGCTAAGAGGTTAGGTTACTATTATTATTATTACTGATGGGGTTTGTATGTTTGTGCATTTCCTTCAGTATGCTAAAATACAGACCCAGGATTCCAGTTACAGCTGTTTTGACAAAGACAATTAATGTATCACTTTCATCTTTTTTCTGAGCAAAAACAATGTATCACTCACTACTTATGACACTATCCCACCGGCTACCAAGGAAAACTGTCATGCAATACACTCATTGACCCACCGTCAATTCTACCTTAATCATTGACAGAGGACAAAAATAAAAGAAAAGAAGGAGAAAAATCGGATGATAAATGAATAGCGATATAGATTATTTGATGAAAAAGAGAAAAAACTATAAGAAAATGAAGATTTTATTTTAAAAAATAAAATAAACAGATAATCATGTGTTTTTACTTTTAAACAAAATCCTTCTATTCTATACTATACTTGGTAACACAAATCATGTTCGGTGTGTCTTCTTTAACTTTTCAAAAAAAAAAAATTCATTTTTTTATGACAAGATTTTTTAACCCATCTCGATTTCCAAATTTTTCATTCATTTGCTACTTTTTTCTCTCTCTTGTTTTTTCATCTCTCCCTTTTTCCTTCTCATCCACACTGGACGGAAAAGAATAGCCACCGACATGCATACACGGTAATAAGAATACAACCATTTACTTTTAACATTTTTACAGTAACTATACATTGAACTGTTGTGAAGTTATTCGAAACATTGAATTGGTAGGATGTGAAAATGATTCAGATACCTGGTCTGCAAGCTGATCAAGGTGGAGTGCAATAGTGTTGATTGCGCGATGTGCGTTTTGGATCTTAGCGTTGATACGCATCTGGATGAAGCGTCGTTCGATGCTGGAAGGGTCTTGGATCAACACCACTTTTGATCTGTCTTTCACTCCGCACGCGTCCAAATACTCTCCGTTTTGTCGCTCTTTGCCTCTGTACACCACTTTCTGTTCATCCACCTGTAACCCCGTTTCCCCACTCAGCACCTTCTTCACTTCCCCTGTCATTTCATTTCATGTCACATCATTTTCACACTATACCCTCCTCCCACTTCAATTATCATCAAATCAGACCCATCTCCACATGTTTCCTCTCAGACATCCAATATTATTATATTCTTTAATTTTCGTTTGCATTTTCTGAATTAATAATTTATTAAAATTATGCTTTTTAACATAAAAGAAATAAATAATGGTTGTATTTATTATAGTATAAAGGCAAAACACTCGTATGTTCTTAAAATCTTTTACACAAATCCACGCAATTAAAAAGATCAATTATACTTATTCTAATTAAATCTTTAAATTTAATTATTTAATGTTACTTTGATTCTTCTGCGTTAAGTAATATTATTTTTACGTTATTCTTAAAAGACAATCAAACTGTTTGAAAATTATATTAACATCGTGTTTTGCTTGTTCCCAACATAAAAATTTGATAATACACAAAGACTAAACTCTTCATTCTATATCTTAATTAGAATTTTCAAAGAAAATTGAGCAAAAAAACTAGCAGACAATGCCATGATACGTGGGCACGTAGCATCAGCACCACCGATGGATTCATAATTCTGCATTGAAACAGCCACCTAACTCAATTTCAACAACATTACTCTTCGCAGTGGTATTTTTCTCATTGACTAGGCAGAGCAAAATAAAATTAACAATGGAAGTTTAGATCCAGAACTCGTCTTACCGAAAGTGGCCATCGAACTGACGCAGATCTCGTAACGGAGAGCACCGTAGGCGATTCGAAGGCGCAAATTGCGTGCTGGAGCATCCGTTTGCACAGTCCTTTTCTGCACCAACATTCCTCCGGGTCTCATTTCCCACTCCGTCTCTTCTTCTCCCGCTGTCGTCGTCGTCGACGACGAATTCTCTCTGGCGCTCGGTTTCTTCCTTATCATTTTGAACTCAGTTTTCCCGGGAAAATGAAATACAGTGGTGGTGAGTGTTTTTTCTAGGGAAAATGTCTAACGCGTGACGAGCTGTATTTGAAAAAACTGTGTAACCTTTGCCGACACACAAATAGGTTGCAACTTTTGCTGGTGCCGAGATTTTATATGGTATCAGTCGAGGAGGGGGTAAACACAGAATATTGCGTCATTTCTCACTAATGCTATTTAACTCAGAGCGTTATTATTACTTTATTGTAAATTTAAAAAAAAAAAAGGTAATACTTATATACTACCAATAAATAAATGTTAGCATTGTTATATTTAAATATTCAGATTTAATTAACCTTTGGTCTCCGCAGTTTTAAAAGGAAACTTAATTACGCGTTTATCTTCCTATCTTTTAAATTAAGTCAGTTTATCATACATTTAATTATCATAAAGTTGCTGACAGAAGAAGACGCTGTTATATCTGACATGAACAATCGACGATGATGTACACGTTAATATGTTACCACTTCGTATACTTCTGAAAAATCTAAAATTAAAATACATAATTAACTTGTAATTAAAAAACTATGAAGATAAGGTAGATTTAAAAAGAGTATTATGAACAATATTTTCTTGTGATCATATAAAAATATTTTAGATTTTAGAAAATATAAAACCTGAGTCATAAAAATTGGAAGAGAGGAGACTATGGAGTGTGGAGGGAAATAATGGTGGTGATGCGAAGTATGAGGGAGAATGTTGGACCAATGAGACGTATGCCACGTGTAGGAGTGAGTTAGCTAGTGTGTAGTGACAGCTAAGCTTGCCGACAGTTGAAGGAACACGCGGAATGAACATGTTGCTTTTGCTTAATGTTGAAAAGGGACACGTGGATGGGTGGCGTTGGATGAGGATTTTTAAGTTCCTATGATTGCAGTTTGAGCGTTGTTGTGGTTGGTTTATGATTAATAATTTGGTTTTATGTGGTTGGTTTGTGTTTGATTAGTCTCTCGTTTTCATAAGTAGGCAGCGAAAATACCCAAAAATGACATTACTTAGGGTATAAATTATGGTGGTTTTTTAAGATAGATGGATAAGGTTTAACAACTTGCTGTTAAGTTATATTAAGAGTGAGGATTGAATTGCAAAAGTTGATTATGATTAGGGAACTTGAACATCCCTTTGACTAAATCACGCTTACTTGCCAAATGGATCATAGTTGTCACTGATTAGGATGGCTAGCTGCTGATGTCAAATAATCATAATAAACCCTAATAACTCATCCATTCAATCATCACTATATTATTGACTTCAAAATTCCATAACTAAATTATTCACAAATAACTTCAGGAAAGGTTGAAGAAGTTGATGTATAATAAACAAAAAATGCAAAGTTTTCACAAGATTTACAATTGTTTCGGTAGATTTTTTAGGGACCGAGACACTAATCTTTTTTTAAGTGTGGCTTTACCGTTTTTCGATGCCTGAATTATTTGGATAGTCTGTTTTCCTTCAGTCTGGATCGCTCGCTTCTCTTTGGCCGCTCGATGTTTTTTTTTATGGAGGGGGGAAGTATCTGCAAAAGGTACTCCGACGCTCAAGTTAGGAGCGATTTGATGAGCCTCAGTTCATAATTGAGTATTTAGTGATTTTGTTATCACTGTAGAATATTTTCAGAGGAGTGGAGTGTGAGTAGAATGTGAATGGGGTATGATTAGAAGATGATTCGAAAGTACTGGCTTGTGGCTCTCAAACTGATATAAATCCAACAAAATATAAACAGAATATAAATATCTTTAATAAGATATTCTTGACTATTTTATATTTTTAATAAAGTATATCGTAACCGCTTGACCATGATATCATAATGTCCAACAATATTTGCGTCCAATTTTTTTTATACAAGTTTTACATCAAAGGTCAAAAAGCTTTGATAACGAGTTTGATTTAGTTTGGAGCTTTGGATATACATGTTTCAAATGTGAAAAATAGTAAAAGTCATTTAAAAAAGTTTCCACTTGAGTATGAATGTAGACAAAATAATATAATTTTTGATATTGACAGAGAAACTGTATACTGTCCTTGATTTTTAGTTTACAGGAGAGTCGTACGTAGGGCCAAATTAAGGAACAGAAACAAATTATACAGCAAAATTCAAACGTTTGATGTTTTAAAAACAATCAATTATGTCACCAAAATTGACAGCTTGATGCTACAATGAAACAAATTTAGTTTTCAACCACCTTAATAAGTACCTTAACAAGTGTTAGTTAACTTGATCCTCATTTAAATATTCATAACCATACAAAATTTCCCAGTGTCAGAAAATCAAAACAACACTCTTCATACGAAGGACTGTTCGTGGGTAGGTTCGGAAGGATTAGGGCTAAAAGTCAAACAATCCCATCCAAACTTCATACAGTATTTGGTGCAGTTTCTTCTTGCACCTCCATAAATTTCTATTTGCATCTTCGTATAAATAAAATTTTCATTCTATCATTTTTTTTAATGGTGCAAGAAATAAAAAAATAACTTCTAAATTACGGAATCTAAAACGTTTACATAATTTGAAAATTACTTTGACTTTCGTGTTATATAATCCAAAACGATTTTTAAAATTACTTCTGACATTTTTAAGAAAAATAATTATGTTTAGATTGTACAATCTAATCTGAAAGGTTTTTTTTTTTTAATTTTCAGATTACACTATCTAAATCTGAAAGGGATAAAATGAGAATTTTTTTTTTATATATATAAAAATGCTGAAGGAAAGTTATGGAAGTACAGCATTTGGTAATCCATAGCTGACAGCTCTCACCTGGTTCTGCGGGTTTTCTTTGATGTAACGGGTTATGAAAATGGAGGGTGTTTTGTTCTTTTTATTATTAAATCAGTTTTCTCACCTTAAACTTTTAGTTTTTGCTTACCTTTATAACAATACTTAAATAACAGTTGAATGGGATTCTAATTTTTTAATTAAATCTTTTTTTTTTTAAATTTTACTCGATTAAGTTTTTTTTTAATATCGTTTAAATAGTTAAAATTGTCATGTCATCATTTTATTAATATTTTTTTTAATTTTAATTTTAAAAAATATTTTTTTCTTAAATATTTTTAAACGTTTATTTATTTTTTCAATTTAATCTCTATATTTATCATTTTTGTTTAATTAATTTATAATTTTCTAAAATAAAATAATTTTATTTTCTCTAAATAGGTATTAAATTAATTATTATATAAATATTATATTGATACTTTTATTAAAATTGATATTTTTAATAGTTAATATCTATAAAATTACTTTTAAACCAACTCTAATAATTATATCATAACAATATAATTAGAGTTAGTTTAAAAATGATTTCAAAAATATTAAAAAAAAGTTTGAAATGATAGATGTATTAAAAAATTTTCTCTTTAAAAGGTTAAAAACTTAGGTATATTATTTTTATCAATTTGATTACTTATATGAAAATTTTAATAAAAGTATATATATTCAATGAAACAAGACAATTGAAAAGTTTGAAATGACAATGAAATAATCTAAAAAAAAAGCATTACAACAAAATCATTCCCATAATTACTTAACAAATAAGTCACTTAATTCACATAATTACTTAACAGATAAGTTACTTAAAAGATGTCAATAAATAATACAAAGAGCAAATATTGTTTTATTTAAAAAATTAAAAATGAATAAAAATAACAAATTTAAAAACTGAATTGAAAAACAATCATTTTTTTTCTAAAAAATTAAAAGAAAATTTAAAAATTTAAAAATTAACAAAAGTAAAAAAAAAATACAGATTAACACCTCGTATACACTGCCCACATGCCATTAATTATCTAAACAATATTAAAAACTAATAATTAAAAAATAAAACTAGAACTACGTTTGAAAAAAAAGTAAAGAAATGTATAATACTTATATATTTGTACGTCATTTGGAAAAAAGAATTAATCAAAGTATAATATTTAAATATTTGTACGGCATTTTGGAAAAAAGAATTAATAGAAGTATCATATTTTATTTTAATGAAATATCTATCATCATCTCGTATCTAATTCCTAAATTCTCAATTTCATCGTGACCAATCCTTTTTCTACCTCCTCACCATCTCCCATCTCTCCTCTATTTTCCAATATTATTCTTTTCCCATATAAATTGTTCATAGTTTAACAACTTCTATGAGAATTTATTTTGTAAGAAGAGGAAGGATAGCTTGGATTTGGTAACGAGGAGACCAAGGTTCCAACTGGAGTGAGTTTCAATTATTATTTTTCTTTCAATTGCAGAATTGAAACCACGGTCATAAATAACAGAATGCATTTTCTTTTGTACGTTTGAAAAACGCATTTTGGTTGGGTTCTAAATTTTATAATCTGTGTTCAGTTGAGTCGGCAGTTCTGCTCACCAATACGATGATATATCGGGGAACAATCTTTTATGAACCCACCTATTCCAATGTCCAAAAATAGTAAACATTTTGGACAAACCCTAACCTATATACCCTTGTTAAAGAATTAACAAAAGTTTTTTATGAGTAATGAGAAACTACAGCACTGTTTCGCGTGTCGCTTACGTATGATTAACAAGACCAACATTTTCAACTCGTTTTTCCTGTAAAGGCTTTTTATTCAACTATTGGGGGTGGGTTTTTTATGACTATTTTAAGAAAACGAATCTGTTCATATTATCACTTACCAGCCAATGCCAGTATCTTCATCAAAATCTCAAGATATTAATATCGTTCATCTCGAATTTCTACAGCAAAACTGAACCTTTTCCTTCAATTCCATCTACATCTCCTCACTTGTCAACATCCTGGGCGTATAATGTCATACAAGCATGTTTAATAAGGAAAGCAGTATTCAAAAACACGCTACAACGAGGCAGTTAGGTAGCTCGAAAATCAAGAAAAATACGTAATTTTTGTATTAGCATCTCCCGAGTACCAAAAACGGGCTTCCCAGAGATGATCCAGTCCTTCTCCAGAAGATTTGCTTTGGCACCAGCCGACATTTCATCTTGGAATGCAGAGACTATTTGGTAGATCGAAGTCTTGAGAACGTCAGCTATAGCATAAGCTTTTGAATTCACTGGGCCACTTCTTTTTTTACCAGCTGCAACATCTACCCTTCCACTATTCACAGTTGCCCATTTGATACCAGCAGGTCCCAGCAACTGATTTGGGGGTTGCAGGTTTGTTTTTTTTCCCATGAAATTTTCAACAGCCAGAAGGCAGGATAGAAGTGTTGAAACCACAGCAGCGTTACTCCCGGAAAGCTGAGCAACCCCAAACTTGTCTTCTTTACGTGAAGAGGCAGTCAGTGAAGCAACACTCCTTGAACACCATGCATATAGCTGCATTTAAGCAAACAAATGCTTTTTAATATGTTATCCACAAATTCTGGAAATCAATATAATATTAGGGTATTATAATTATCATCATGTTAAAACTGCAACTGGTATGGGCTCGTAATAGTTTTCATACAACAGTAATGCGCCTAAAATATTATTGAAAATAGGAATATTAGGTTAGTGTATCATACCACCATAGACATTTTAAGTTTTCCCTCAATATAAGGACCTACTTTAATGTGCAAACTCCCATTTTTAAGGCAGTAGTTTGAGTTTAAAACAAGATGAAACTTCTGGGTGTTTGATAATCAGTGTTATGTTACAACTTAAGAAGAGAGTTTAGAGTCTTTAAATCATGATTTTTCTTTCAATCTAAATATTTCTATTTATAACGAGGTACATTTGTCACCATACTCCTAGCAACTTTGCTTGTTTTGGTTCCATAACCTAAAAAATAAGTTTTTCCAACCATAGTCCATACCAAGGAAAAAAAATGAACATTAAACAGTGAAGCTGAAAGACATTGTAGAAATGCTAATGCTAGGCCATGAAAAAACTTCTAGTGAAGTTCAATATTCAGTGTAAACACAAATGCCCAAAGTTTGCAGGTTATACGGAGGGGAAAAACGGTTGGTTTTTAGCTTCATATAAACTATAAATATAATTAAGTTATACATGTACCTGGAAGTTGTACAGTTCTTCCACGTTCTTCAAATCGGACCGTGCATCCGTGGGGGACAACAGCTGATTTGATAATTGAGTAGCTTTGTCAACAGAATTTCCTGAGCCTTCACCTAATTTAGTTGCAAGGTGTTCCAACGGCTTCAAGCACACAGCAACTACTCTTTTGTAAGTTTCACCGGTTTCTTCAAAAAACCCAGCACGCCTCCAAGTGTCAACATTGTTCTCGCAAACCATGCACAGATCAAGATGTGCAAGATATCTTAGAAGCGATGTAGGATTAGTCTCCTCCAAGGCTGAAAGGAGATGCTCACTTGGATTTGTTTCTGCTGCCGCCGATCCTTTTGGAGGTGCAAATATGGACCTCTTAGTATGCAAAACCTGTGTAGCATATTCAACCAAAACATAAACTTCAGCATTCGATAACAACGATGTCCTTCAAAAGGCTAGGGGATATAAATGCTTATAAAACACCTCATACAATTCAAAATCCCTACTTGTCGTATATGTCTCTAACAGTTACACAGGCGACATTATACAGGTTTCATTTTGGATAGTTAAGATAAAACTATACTCAAAATTGTTTTAACACGTCCTGAACATTATACATAACAAGGTAAGTTGTACAAAACGAACCAAAATCCAATGTACACGATAGAGATCCCAAATTCCAAAACATGACAACAGGTTGAACAAGTTAGACACCAAGGCAAACATAACAATAAAACCTAAAACGGAAAAAATGCATGAGCAGACAGGATCACTTTCTCCTGAGCATATCAACAAACATGTAGAGGTCATAAGTTCTAGAAAAACTCACCCAATGCAAATGATGAGTCAACTCCCAGGAGAAAAAGATAACAAAAGTGGCAGCAAGAGAGGATATCTGCTCCACGAAAAATCTTGGGGTGGCGACCGCGTACTTAAACGGATGCGGGAGAAGCTCCAACAAAACAGCGGATATAACGGAAGCAAGAAAGGAAAGCTTAAAAGCTTTTCGAGCAGCGGAAGGAACGCCCATCTTGAAGCTGAAAAAGGGAGGACGCTGCTCCCACAAGAAGCAAGATATCAGTACGTATAAAGATTATGAATTTGTTAATAACAGGAAAGAGAGTGAGAGACCTGGATGATGGGGAAGTGGAGGAGCCATCGGCGCTGGAAAAGGTAATGAGAAGCGAAAAGGGAGCCGGTGAGGAAGCCCCGGAGGACTGATCGGGGGAGAGTGGAGGAGGTGAGGGCGGTGGCGGGGAGGGAGAGGGCGGCGGAGAAGG